>NC_092738.1:19922919-20152919 GCF_047496885.1 Scyliorhinus torazame | reverse complement strand
CACCAGCTCTGGTGTGTGTGTGTGTGTGTGTGTGCAGTCATATCCCTCACTCCCCTACACCACCAGCTCTGGTGTGTGTGAGTGTGTGTGTGTGTGCAGTCATATCCCTCACTCCCCTACACCACCAGCTCTGGTGTGTGTGTGTGTGTGTGTGCAGTCATATCCCTCACTCCCCTACACCACCAGCTCTGGTGTGTGTGTGTGTGTGTGTGTGCAGTCATATCCCTCACTCCCCTACACCACCAGCTCTGGTGTGTGTGTGTGTGTGCAGTCATATCCCTCACTCCCCTACACCACCAGCTCTGGTGTGTGTGTGTGTGTGTGTGTGTGTGTGTGCAGTCTTATCCCTCACTCCCCTACACCACCAGCTCTGGTGTGTGTGTGTGTGTGTGTGTGTGTGCAGTCATATCCCTCACTCCCCTACACCACCAGCTCTGGTGTGTGTGAGTGTGTGTGTGTGCAGTCATATCCCTCACTCCCCTACACCACCAGCTCTGGTGTGTGTGTGTGTGTGTGTGTGTGCAGTCATATCCCTCACTCCCCTACACCACCAGCTCTGGTGTGTGTGAGTGTGTGTGTGTGCAGTCATATCCCTCACTCCCCTACACCACCAGCTCTGGTGTGTGTGTGTGTGTGTGTGCAGTCATATCCCTCACTCCCCTACACCACCAGCTCTGGTGTGTGTGTGTGTGTGTGTGTGTGCAGTCATATCCCTCACTCCCCTACACCACCAGCTCTGGTGTGTGTGAGTGTGTGTGTGTGCAGTCATATCCCTCACTCCCCTACACCACCAGCTCTGGTGTGTGTGTGTGTGTGTGTGTGCAGTCATATCCCTCACTCCCCTACACCACCAGCTCTGGTGTGTGTGTGTGTGTGTGTGTGTGCAGTCATATCCCTCACTCCCCTACACCACCAGCTCTGGTGTGTGTGTGTGTGTGTGTGTGTGTGCAGTCATATCCCTCACTCCCCTACACCACCAGCTCTGGTGTGTGTGAGTGTGTGTGTGTGCAGTCATATCCCTCACTCCCCTACACCACCAGCTCTGGTGTGTGTGAGTGTGTGTGTGTGCAGTCATATCCCTCACTCCCCTACACCACCAGCTCTGGTGTGTGTGTGTGTGTGTGTGTGTGTGCAGTCATATCCCTCACTCCCCTACACCACCAGCTCTGGTGTGTGTGTGTGTGTGTGTGTGTGTGCAGTCATATCCCTCACTCCCCTACACCACCAGCTCTGGTGTGTGTGTGTGTGTGTGTGTGCAGTCATATCCCTCACTCCCCTACACCACCAGCTCTGGTGTGTGTGTGTGTGTGTGCAGTCATATCCCTCACTCCCCTACACCACCAGCTCTGGTGTGTGTGTGTGTGTGTGTGTGTGTGCAGTCATATCCCTCACTCCCCTACACCACCAGCTCTGGTGTGTGTGAGTGTGTGTGTGTGTGTGTGTGTGTGTGTGCAGTCATATCCCTCACTCCCCTACACCACCAGCTCTGGTGTGTGTGTGTGTGTGTGTGTGTGTGCAGTCTTATCCCTCACTCCCCTACACCACCAGCTCTGGTGTGTGTGAGTGTGTGTGTGTGCAGTCATATCCCTCACTCCCCTACACCACCAGCTCTGGTGTGTGTGTGTGTGTGTGTGTGCAGTCATATCCCTCACTCCCCTACACCACCAGCTCTGGTGTGTGTGTGTGTGTGTGTGTGTGCAGTCATATCCCTCACTCCCCTACACCACCAGCTCTGGTGTGTGTGTGTGTGTGTGTGTGTGCAGTCATATCCCTCACTCCCCTACACCACCAGCTCTGGTGTGTGTGTGTGTGTGTGTGTGTGCAGTCATATCCCTCACTCCCACTACACCACCAGCTCTGGTGTGTGTGTGTGTGTGTGGTGTGTGTGTGTGTGTGTGCAGTCTTATCGCTCACTCCCCTACACCACCAGCTCTGGTGTGTGTGTGTGTGTGTGTGTGCAGTCTTATCCCTCACTCCCCTACACCACCAGCTCTGGTGTGTGTGAGTGTGTGTGTGTGCAGTCATATCCCTCACTCCCCTACACCACCAGCTCTGGTGTGTGTGTGTGTGTGTGTGTGTGCAGTCATATCCCTCACTCCCCTACACCACCAGCTCTGGTGTGTGTGTGTGTGTGCAGTCATATCCCTCACTCCCCTACACCACCAGCTCTGGTGTGTGTGTGTGTGTGTGTGTGTGTGCAGTCATATCCCTCACTCCCCTACACCACCAGCTCTGGTGTGTGTGTGTGTGTGTGTGCAGTCATATCCCTCACTCCCCTACACCACCAGCTCTGGTGTGTGTGTGTGTGTGTGTGTGTGTGTGTGTGCAGTCTTATCGCTCACTCCCCTACACCACCAGCTCTGGTGTGTGTGTGTGTGTGTGTGTGCAGTCTTATCCCTCACTCCCCTACACCACCAGCTCTGGTGTGTGTGTGTGTGTGTGTGTGCAGTCATATCCCTCACTCCCCTACACCACCAGCTCTGGTGTGTGTGTGTGTGTGTGTGTGTGTGCAGTCATATCCCTCACTCCCACTACACCACCAGCTCTGGTGTGTGTGAGTGTGTGTGTGTGCAGTCATATCCCTCACTCCCCTACACCACCAGCTCTGGTGTGTGTGTGTGTGTGTGCAGTCATATCCCTCACTCCCCTACACCACCAGCTCTGGTGTGTGTGTGTGTGTGTGTGTGTGCAGTCATATCCCTCACTCCCCTACACCACCAGCTCTGGTGTGTGTGTGTGTGTGTGCAGTCATATCGCTCACTCCCCTACACCACCAGCTCTGGTGTGTGTGTGTGTGTGTGTGTGTGCAGTCATATCGCTCACTCCCCTACACCACCAGCTCTGGTGTGTGTGTGTGTGTGTGTGTGTGCAGTCATATCCCTCACTCCCCTGCACCACCAGCTCTGGTGTGTGTGTGTGTGTGTGTGTGTGCAGTCATATCCCTCACTCCCACTACACCACCAGCTCTGGTGTGTGTGAGTGTGTGTGTGTGCAGTCATATCCCTCACTCCCCTACACCACCAGCTCTGGTGTGTGTGTGTGTGTGTGTGTGTGCAGTCATATCCCTCACTCCCCTACACCACCAGCTCTGGTGTGTGTGTGTGTGTGTGTGTGTGCAGTCATATCCCTCACTCCCACTACACCACCAGCTCTGGTGTGTGTGAGTGTGTGTGTGTGCAGTCATATCCCTCACTCCCCCTACACCACCAGCTCTGGTGTGTGTGTGTGTGTGTGTGTGTGTGCAGTCATATCCCTCACTCCCCTACACCACCAGCTCTGGTGTGTGTGTGTGTGTGTGTGTGTGTGCAGTCATATCCCTCACTCCCCTACACCACCAGCTCTGGTGTGTGTGTGTGTGTGTGTGCAGTCATATCCCTCACTCCCACTACACCACCAGCTCTGGTGTGTGTGAGTGTGTGTGTGTGCAGTCATATCCCTCACTCCCCTACACCACCAGCTCTGGTGTGTGTGTGTGTGTGTGTGCAGTCATATCCCTCACTCCCCTACACCACCAGCTCTGGTGTGTGTGTGTGTGTGTGCAGTCATATCCCTCACTCCCCTACACCACCAGCTCTGGTGTGTGTGTGTGTGTGTGTGTGTGCAGTCATATCCCTCACTCCCCTACACCACCAGCTCTGGTGTGTGTGTGTGTGTGTGTGTGTGTGTGTGTGCAGTCATATCCCTCACTCCCCTACACCACCAGCTCTGGTGTGTGTGTGTGTGTGTGTGTGTGCAGTCATATCCCTCACTCCCCAACACCACCAGCTCTGGTGTGTGTGTGTGTGTGTGTGTGTGCAGTCATATCCCTCACTCCCCTACACCACCAGCTCTGGTGTGTGTGTGTGTGTGTGTGTGTGCAGTCATATCCCTCACTCCCCTACACCACCAGCTCTGGTGTGTGTGTGTGTGTGTGTGTGCAGTCATATCCCTCACTCCCCTACACCACCAGCTCTGCTGTGTGTGTGTGTGTGTGTGTGTGTGTGCAGTCATATCCCTCACTCCCCTACACCACCAGCTCTGGTGTGTGTGTGTGTGTGTGTGTGCAGTCATATCCCTCACTCCCCTACACCACCAGCTCTGGTGTGTGTGAGTGTGTGTGTGTGCAGTCATATCCCTCACTCCCCTACACCACCAGCTCTGGTGTGTGTGTGTGTGTGTGTGTGCAGTCATATCCCTCACTCCCCTACACCACCAGCTCTGCTGTGTGTGTCTGTGTGCAGTCATATCCCTCACTCCCCTACACCACCAGCTCTGGTGTGTGTGTGTGTGTGTGCAGTCATATCCCTCACTCCCCTACACCACCAGCTCTGCTGTGTGTGTGTGTGCAGTCATATCCCTCACTCCCCTACACCACCAGCTCTGCTGTGTGTGTGTGTGTGTGTGTGTGTGCAGTCATATCCCTCACTCCCCTACACCACCAGCTCTGGTGTGTGTGTGTGTGTGTGTGTGTGCAGTCATATCCCTCACTCCCCAACACCACCAGCTCTGGTGTCTGTGTGTGTGTGTGTGTGTGCAGTCATATCCCTCACTCCCCTACACCACCAGCTCTGGTGTGTGTGTGTGTGTGTGTGTGTGCAGTCATATCCCTCACTCCCCTACACCACCAGCTCTGGTGTGTGTGTGTGTGTGTGTGTGCAGTCATATCCCTCACTCCCCTACACCACCAGCTCTGGTGTGTGTGTGTGTGTGTGCAGTCATATCCCTCACTCCCCTACACCACCAGCTCTGGTGTGTGTGTGTGTGTGTGTGTGTGTGTGTGCAGTCATATCCCTCACTCCCCTACACCACCAGCTCTGGTGTGTGTGTGTGTGTGTGTGTGCAGTCATATCCCTCACTCCCCTACACCACCAGCTCTGGTGTGTGTGTGTGTGTGTGTGTGTGTGCAGTCTTATCCCTCACTCCCCTACACCACCAGCTCTGGTGTGTGTGTGTGTGTGTGTGTGTGTGTGCAGTCTTATCCCTCACTCCCCTACACCACCAGCTCTGGTGTGTGTGTGTGTGTGTGTGTGCAGTCATATCCCTCACTCCCCTACACCACCAGCTCTGGTGTGTGTGTGTGTGTGTGTGTGTGTGCAGTCATATCCCTCACTCCCCTACACCACCAGCTCTGGTGTGTGTGTGTGTGTGTGTGCAGTCATATCCCTCACTCCCCTACACCACCAGCTCTGCTGTGTGTGTGTGTGTGTGTGTGTGTGTGCAGTCATATCCCTCACTCCCCTACACCACCAGCTCTGGTGTGTGTGTGTGTGTGTGTGTGCAGTCATATCCCTCACTCCCCTACACCACCAGCTCTGGTGTGTGTGTGTGTGTGTGTGTGTGCAGTCATATCCCTCACTCCCCTACACCACCAGCTCTGGTGTGTGTGTGTGTGTGTGTGTGTGTGCAGTCATATCCCTCACTCCCCTACACCACCAGCTCTGGTGTGTGTGTGTGTGTGCAGTCATATCCCTCACTCCCCTACACCACCAGCTCTGCTGTGTGTGTGTGTGTGTGTGTGTGTGCAGTCATATCCCTCACTCCCCTACACCACCAGCTCTGGTGTGTGTGTGTGTGTGTGTGTGTGTGCAGTCTTATCCCTCACTCCCCTACACCACCAGCTCTGGTGTGTGTGTGTGTGTGTGTGTGCAGTCATATCCCTCACTCCCCAACACCACCAGCTCTGGTGTGTGTGTGTGTGTGTGTGTGTGCAGTCATATCCCTCACTCCCCTACACCACCAGCTCTGGTGTGTGTGTGTGTGTGTGTGTGTGTGCAGTCATATCCCTCACTCCCCTACACCACCAGCTCTGGTGTGTGTGTGTGTGTGTGTGTCCTCACTCCCCTACACCACCAGCTCTGCTGTGTGTGTGTGTGTGTGTGTGTGCAGTCATATCCCTCACTCCCCTACACCACCAGCTCTGGTGTGTGTGTGTGTGTGTGTGCAGTCATATCCCTCACTCCCCTACACCACCAGCTCTGCGTGTGTGTGTGTGTGTGTGTGTGCAGTCATATCCCTCACTCCCCTACACCACCAGCTCTGGTGTGTGTGTGTGTGTGTGTGCAGTCATATCCCTCACTCCCCTACACCACCAGCTCTGGTGTGTGTGTGTGTGTGTGTGTGTGCAGTCATATCCCTCACTCCCCTACACCACCAGCTCTGGTGTGTGTGTCGTGTGTGTGTGTGTGTGTGTGCAGTCATATCCCTCACTCCCCTACACCACCAGCTCTGGTGTGTGTGTGTGTGTGTGCGCAGTCATATCCCTCACTCCCCTACACCACCAGCTCTGCTGTGTGTGTGTGTGTGTGTGTGTGCAGTCATATCCCTCACTCCCCTACACCACCAGCTCTGGTGTGTGTGTGTGTGTGTGCAGTCATATCCCTCACTCCCCTACACCACCAGCTCTGGTGTGTGTGTGTGTGTGTGTGTGCAGTCATATCCCTCACTCCCCTACACCACCAGCTCTGCTGTGTGTGTGTGTGTGTGTGTGCAGTCATATCCCTCACTCCCCTACACCACCAGCTCTGCTGTGTGTGTGTGTGTGGTGTGTGTGTGCAGTCATATCCCTCACTCCCCTACACCACCAGCTCTGGTGTGTGTGTGTGTGTGTGTGTGCGCAGTCATATCCCTCACTCCCCTACACCACCAGCTCTGCTGTGTGTGTGTGTGTGTGTGCAGTCATATCCCTCACTCCCCTACACCACCAGCTCTGGTGTGTGTGTGTGTGTGTGCAGTCATATCCCTCACTCCCCTACACCACCAGCTCTGGTGTGTGTGTGTGTGTGTGCAGTCATATCCCTCACTCCCCTACACCACCAGCTCTGGTGTGTGTGTGTGTGTGTGTGTGTGCAGTCATATCCCTCACTCCCCTACACCACCAGCTCTGCTGTGTGTGTGTGTGTGTGTGTGTGCAGTCATATCCCTCACTCCCCTACACCACCAGCTCTGCTGTGTGTGTGTGTGTGTGTGTGTGCAGTCATATCCCTCACTCCCCTACACCACCAGCTCTGGTGTGTGTGTGTGTGTGTGTGTGCGCAGTCATATCCCTCACTCCCCTACACCACCAGCTCTGCTGTGTGTGTGTGTGTGTGTGTGTGTGCAGTCATATCCCTCACTTCCCTACACCACCAGCTCTGGTGTGTGTGTGTGTGTGCAGTCATATCCCTCACTCCCACTACACCACCAGCTCTGGTGTGTGTGTGTGTGTGTGTGTGCGCAGTCATATCCCTCACTCCCCTACACCACCAGCTCTGCTGTGTGTGTGTGTGTGTGTGTGCAGTCATATCCCTCACTCCCCTACACCACCAGCTCTGCTGTGTGTGTGTGTGTGTGTGTGTGCAGTCATATCCCTCACTCCCCTACACCACCAGCTCTGGTGTGTGTGTGTGTGTGTGCAGTCATATCCCTCACTCCCCTACACCACCAGCTCTGGTGTGTGTGAGCAATCTGCAAGTGTTTCCATTTCCTCAGTGTTCGGCTTGCACAATCGACTGGCCCTTTGGGGGGGGGGGGGGGGGGGCGGGGCGGGGGGGAGAGGGGAAAAAGTGGGGTGGGAGACGGGGGTGGGTGATTATTGCAAGTGGGAGTCTATGTGTGCTGTGAGCCCCCCTCCCCAGTGATGCTAGCAAGGAATGTCTCATTCATCTGAAGCAGGAGTCTCTTAAAAATAGGGGAGCTGTCCAGAGCTGAGCCAATCCTATATATGCACACAGCACACACACCGAGCAGGCAGACTGCAAGCAGCTCTCTCTTGCCTGCTCTCTCTCTTAGTTCTGTGTGTGTGTTAGTCCTATGTTATCACCCCCCTGGTTGCTTTTTTGTTTCCCCCACTGAGATTTGCCCCTCTCTGCAGCTCTGCCCCCCCCTATCCTGTGCCCCAATGGATCTGAAGGTGGATAGTGAAGATGCAGGGAGCGGGCAGCCTTCCAGCGTGCAGGTTTTCGCCACCAGCTCCACACTGCATGGCATCAGCCACATCTTCACCTACGAGCGCTTCTCCTTCAGGCGCATAGTGTGGACCCTGGCCTTCCTGGGCTCCCTGTCCTTCCTGGTGCACGTCTTCGTGCAGCGCATCCAGTATTACTTCGAGTACCCGCATGTCACCAAGCTGGACGAGGTGACCGCCTACAACCTGACCTTCCCCGCCGTCACCGTCTGCAACCTCAACGAGTTCCGCTTCAGCAAGATCACCAAGAACGACCTGTACCACGCCGGCGAGCTGCTCGCCCTGCTCAACAACCGCTACGAGATCCCCGACCCGTACGTGGCCGAGAAGCACGTCCTGGACGTCCTGGTGGAGAAGGCCAATTTCCGAAACTTCAAACCCAAGCCCTTCAACATGAGGGAGTTCTCAGACCGGGCTGGCCACGAGATGCGGGACATGCTCCTCGACTGCAAGTACAGGGGGGAAGAGTGCACCCACCAGCACTTCAAAGTCGTGAGTAACTCCTGGGCAAACCTTCAATTCGCAGTTGGGACGTGGGGGTGTGTTGCAGTTGTCCAAAAATGATGCATGCTTTGGTCCTGGGTGGAGTGAATGGGGTGAGGGGGGGGGCGGGGGGGGGGGTAAGTGTTTGCAGATCCAGGTCCCAGAATGTGTTTCCTGATTGACTATCCCATTTGGGCAGAATGGTTAAGTTATTTTCTTATCATTATCCAGTCTGATTCTCTGTTGCAATCTAATGGAACACGATACTGACTGTCCATGTCTGAACTCTGCAGATCGGGACTGACGAATGGGAGGGTGGGGGTTATTGTTTGCCCTCTGTGCCTAAGACATGTGTCGGTAGCCTTTTGGGACAATCCCAGTCCTATCATGTGCTCCAGGGAGGAAAGAGGTCTGTGGTGGGGGTGGGGGAGATCCCTGGATATGTGAGCTGGTCGCTGGCCTGTTGGTTGAATTGGAGAACTGGATAAGACTGGGTTTGTCTGATACAGATGGGGTCTGTGCCAGAAGAAACTTGGGCCGAGCAACAGTTCCATGTGGAAGTATTTCGAATGAGGTTGATGCCAGTTACAGATTGCAGTCTTGCCACACTGACTTGAATCCTTTCGTTTTAGAACGTGAAAGTAAGGTATAAATCCTTGATGCTGCATTATTCCCTCTTGTGGGAGGGCCTTGTAATGTTCAGATCTATCATTTGTCTTTGCAACACAAAGTCTGAAATTTGGTGGTCACAATGAGACCTCAGTCATTCCTCCATCTAAGATGAAAGAGTCATGTGTTTAAAGTGAGTTGTACGTGACAATCCTGCATCAAGCAGAAACATATCTGTTAACACTATCTCTGAGATGTCTCCCTTACTTTGTTTCAAACAAAAGTAATGTTTTGTGTGTGCGTGTGCAAAACAACAATGAATGTCAGTCCTGGTGATATGTCGATTCCGCTGTGAATCACGATGATAAAACGGCTTTTCCGCCAAACTTGGACGTGGCCTCAATCGGGGATTGACAGGAGCCCTGTTTACGTGAACCATTCATTTCATTTTTGGTCTATGAATAAATCGAAGGGCTTTAGAAACATTCTTATCACAGGTGAGCTTTCTCTGAGCTCTTTACATGCTGGGCACAGACCACTAAATCTGTTCCATCTCCATTCATGAATCGAGTGAGGTCGCCTCTAAATTAAATGCTGCACTTTCTTTCAAATCTTCCCCATCCACAATGCAAACTATTTTGTGTCTTTGAAGCGGCTGATGCGGGACAGTCTATATTTCCAGTCAATTATCAACCGCATCAATCCACTTTGACCTCAAATAATGATGTTTTGGACATCTAATGCTGTCCAACTCTCCATGGTTTTAAATGTATCTTTAAATTCTCATTGCAATCAACATCCTTTAAGGGAAGCCCAAGTGAGGAAGTCTTACCGCTTCTCACGATCCAATGATCATGCCTGTCCTATCTAGAGGTCAACAAGTACACTTAACTATTGGGTGCTTGGTATCAGAATCATTGAGGAGAGAATGGCTGTCAAGAGATTGAATTCCTCTCAACAGCTAGATTGGATTTTCCTTGTGTTGGCCCAGATTGGAGTAACTGGTCACCACAGAAAGTATTTGTGGGTGGGACGGTGATTTCATCACCACAAGGTTCCTCCCAGAATCTATCCCAGATCGACACTTAATGCAACTTCTTAATTCAGGATGTGGCTGCTTTCAACTCAGCTCTCAGTGAGCACAAACAAAAAGTCTTCATCTCCTGCAAATTCTGCCTCTTGAGAGATAGGTTTGCCAGCTCTGTAGAATTGCCGTGGAGTCGACAGAAAATTTTAAAAACTCATCCGTAGGACATTGGGCAACTCCAGGGGGTGGGGGGAGAGGATTTTGAAAAAATGTGCTCAGAAAAAAAATCTATGAACACTTATTTGCTAGTCTTTAGAATATTGGATTGTGGAAAAGGGGTAGTTTGATTGATAGTCAGGAATCGTCCATTCAGCTGAACGAAGAGTGTTTGATTTTCAATGGAACCTGCACCCAGATCAGGAAAGTTTCAGGTTGGGCCCCAGCTTTCAGCTGGGTTAGCAGAGTTCGGCTGGTGCCATGAAAGTGGGTTCAGCATCCCTTGGGTCAGGGAATGGGAAAATCAAACAGATTTCCCACACGTGTGGATAACAGATGAGAACAGGCTAGGTTTCAGATGTGATGCTGCCCACCACTCCATTGTAAAATAATCTGCCATTGTCCCCTTAGAGATGTACTTTTGAGGCTGTATAAGGCGCTGGTCAGACCCCCCTATGGAGTATTGTCAGCAGTTTGGGGCCCCATATCTAAGGAAGGATGCGCTGGCCTTGTAAAGGGTCTAAGAGGAGGGTCACAAGAATGATCCCTGGAATGAAGAGCTTGTCGTATGAGGAACGGTTGAGGACTCTGGGTCTGTACGTGTTGGAGTTTAGAAGGATGAGGGGGGATCTTATTGAAACTTACAGGATAATGCGAGGCCTGGATAGAGTGGACGTGGAGAGGATGTTTCCACGTGCAGGAAAAACTAGAACCAGAGGACACAATCTCAAACTAAAGGGACGATCGTTTAAAACAGAGATGAGGAGGAATTTCTTTAGCCAGAGGGTGGTGAATCTGTGGAACTCTTTGCCGCAGAAGGCTGTGGAGGCCAATTCACTGAGTGTCTTTAAGATAGAGAAAAATAGGTTCTTGATTAGTAAGGGAATCAGGGGTTATGGGGAGAAGGCAGGAGAATGGGGATGAGAAAAATATCAGCCATGATTGAATGGCGGAGCAGACTCGATGGGACGAGTGGCCTAAATTTGCTGCTATGTCTCATGGTCTTATGGTCTTCTGGTGTTTGCTCATGAATGAATAATGAGAAGTTGAGGAGAGTACCAAAGAGCTGTTGGAACCTATGGAACTAAGCCCCAACCACACTGATGATGAGAACATTGGTGAGGGACTGAATCGCCAGCAAGAAAATCAAATGCATTCACATCCCAGTAGTAAAAAAAAAATCTCATCACCTTGAGAAGTAAATCTGGCTGGTTTGATTTCATTTTGAGAAACTCATCATTTTAATGAGCATGTTTGAAGTAAAATGCAAAACGTTACTGCAGCCGTACAATGTTATAATTGCAGAACCTGTGAAGAATGGCTGATTATCAACAAAGGGGCTGGTCGACAGTGCAAATTAATAAAAAAAACCTGTTTGGAAACACGCAAGTGAAGTTAAATAAGCAATGCATGTCCTTTATAAATATAGAGATGATTGGTTGATTGAAAAATGGCAAATGCCGAAATGTGACAATGATATAAATAAAACAAGCGCTAACAATTCATAACATAGTCACAGACAATCAAAAAGTATAGAATAATAAAATATTTGGACAACTATGAACATTTCGGTGTACAAATGGTTATAATAAGTTGCAAAATGCAACTTCATTGAAAACCCTCTTCATTGTGCATTAAAGTCCAGAGATCTGCTGTCAGGTCAAGTTCAATCAATTCTCAATCATTTGCACACTATTTCTGAGTTTGATAAAGTAGGGGATTGGGCTGCTTTGTAGTCTTGTTTGTTCTGTATCTTATTTGTGGAGTAAGATTATTATTTCACCACACCACATCACGTATTTACTTTTGTGCGGTTGTGGCAAGAGAGAGTGACATTGTGATGTGGCATTAAAGAGTTTCCTTGTGAAGCCCAGGCAGAGATTTTTTCAGAGTTTCAGCAAGGGGACACATATTCAGTTGTTTGAGGGTGCCAGAGCGACTTTGGTACTCAATACTTGGGGTCAGTTTCAAATCTCGTTTCTGAATGCTTTGTCTTAACTTCGCAAAACTGCACCGTCAAAATGGAAAATATATATATATACTCAACGGAGCTTTAACAAAATGGTACCATTACAGGAGTCACATTCTGATTGCATGCATTTGAGGAGCAACTAGCACTCAATATCCTGTATTGCATGGTACTCGAATGGTACCCCACAGGACATAACAGTACCAGAAAATATGAATGTTGGAATGTCTCTTTGCAGTTGCTGCACTTGCTCTGTGTTGACATGTGTACAACTGCAGGTAATTCCACAAAAGGCATATACTTGATATTGAAGATAGTCAAAAGTGAATCATGCAGTTCACTTAAATTAGCCAGCAGCTGGCAATAGGTTATTGTTGGAAATGACATTTTGTGATTAAAGGGCAGGCTGGAGATGAAGCTGTACAACATCCTGAAACTTCAAACAAGGAACCATTAAGCAATCTATACCTTTCTAGTCCAGAAACGTTTTAAATTTGAGGTGATTGTATCATGGAGGTGCCCACTTGTGCTCCTGTATATGTATCATTAGGGAGAAGATGAACATTCTCCACCCTACCTAATTATTCCAACAGAAGGCTTCTACTGGAAAGTAACCTATTTGAACAGTGAATGCTGTTCACCTCCTGTCCGTTTTATCCCACGCAAAGATTAGTGCCAAACGTTAACACAAACAAGACTGCCTTTGAAATGTCACTTTTATTTTTCTTCTCTCATGTCTTTCCCCCACTCCAAGCGATTATACCTCTGTAGGGACTTTTCTGAAGCGGCAGTGGTTGGCCTGGTCGTGCAGCTCTTAGACACTGCCACCAGGAGGTGCTGTTGCAGTATGGGGAGATCCCTTATCCTTCTGAACGCTCTTCATTGCAATTTTCCATTTCCCTGAGCCCAGCATATAATAAATACTCTGAGACTGGCCGTGTAGAGAAAGTGAGATGGCTGTTTCTTGTTTTATATTATATTAAAAATAATAAATGCCTCTGGGGATGTCATTCCATTGTGCAAAATCAGATGAAATTTCTCTGCATGCTCTTTTCACAGAGGTAACCCGCTCTTGAAAATAGGCAGGTCAACATTTCTATACAAATAGAAGACAAAGGAATTCCATAGGCGTACAGTGTCTTTACGAGGAAAGTTTTTTACAGAGAGGGTAGTGGGTGCCTGGAACTCGCTACCGGAGGAGGTAGTGGAAGCAGGGACGATAGTGACATTTAAGGGGCATCTTGACAAATACATGAATAGGATGGGAATAGAGGGATACGGACCCAGGAAGTGTAGAAGCTTGTAGTTTAGTCGGGCAGCATGGTCGGCACGGGCTTGGAGGGCCGAAGGGCCTGTTCCTGTGCTGTACTTTTCTTTGCTCTTTGTTCTTTGTTTTCTGGCAAATATCACATAGAGAAACTTCAGCCAATTTGATAATATTCATGCCCGATGGAAGATATAATCTGAGATGCTTGGAAATTCAACAGGAGATACTTTCAAATATATATTTGCAAAATCTCCCTGAAAGAGACACTGGAAGTCATTTACCCTTTTTTGAAAAAAAAGCTGTAAGGATGGAATACAGTTGCAACGCTTGCTTAACATTGTAGTTGGTTCGTACATCACAAGCGATTGATGGTTACTGCACATGAATCACAGCCAGTGTAGCCTTAAAAGCATAATATTTCTAATTTAGCAACCAAAGTCACCATTAACTTAAAAAGGCAACAACCGACTTTCACAATCTTTTACTATATCGGTTGCTAGTGTTCTCAAAAAAAAAAGGAACGTTATCAAAGCACGTACATGATTCTTTCATAAGGTTATTGTCAGTTGGTTTTGCTGGAATCCACCTGGCTAAATTGAAGCAGCGATGTCATTGAGCAAGAAGTGCGATTTTGTGTTCAAATCAACTTTGTTCTTTTCTGCATGTCACCTTTGTAATCCTGCCTGCCAACTTGAGAAATTTTAGACAGCTTTGAATTTAATACCATGGAAGCTGGGTGGTAGCATGAGCAAAATGTCAATGTGTGGAAAACACAGAGGATGAACCAGGCAAATTATTCCTGGAATCATCACAAATTCAACAATACACTGATGATACAATGAACTGTACATGCACCTTCCAGCAGGGGTCCCTGGATGGTAGCCAGGGTTGGATGGTAACCAGAGTTGGAGCACAGAGGTGCAGATATTAAATATTGCATCCCAGTTAATTTAACATGATCGCAGTGGGAACCTTGATGGCCAGTATCACGCAGGGCAGAGTATTTACTCATTGGGCCATTTGAGGAGCTAAATGTTGCACTTTGATGTTTTTACAAAGGGAGCATTTATTTGTATTGTTTGAGCCTCTGCTTTGAACAAAGCTGCAATAAAACAGTTTAAATCTGCTTCTTTCTTGAATGTTGAATATATTTTAAAATCTATGTCAGTGTGCACTCCCTGTCTACAAAACCTTACTTCTTGTTATTGTGCCTTTATCACACTTTGTGTCAACCCTTTCCCCTGTTCCCTGATAAATGCTTATAATATTTGTGTCACGCTGCAATTACATCCTCCCATCAGTGGTGGCGCTGTAGCAAAATAAAAGCAAATTGCTGCAGATGCTGGAATCTGAAGCAAAAACAGAAAATTCTGGACAATCTCATCAGGTCTGACAGCATCTGTGAAGAGAGAAGGGAGATAACTTTTCAAGTCTGGTTGACTCTTTGTCCAAGCTCTTTGTTAAAGCTTTGTCAAAGTGGTGTTGCAATGCCTCAGGTTTGTGTCTCCCAGCTACTCAGCCAGCCAATCATCTCTACTGCCCAGCTTCCCGAATGCCAGAATCATCGGATGTATGGTGCAGAAGGAGGCCATTCGGCCCATCGGGTCTGCACCGGCCCTTGGAAAGAGCACCCCACTTTAGCCCACACCTCCACCCCATCCCCGCAACACAGCAACCCCACCCAACCCTTTTGGACACTAAGGGCAATTTAGCATGGCCAATCCACCTAACAAGCACATCTTTGGACTGTGGGAGGAAACCGGAGCACCCGGAGGAAACCCACACAGCTACGGGGAAAACGTGCCGACTCCGCACAGACAGTGACCCAAGCCGGGAATCGAACCTGGGACCCTGGAGTTGTGCTAACCACCGTGCTACCATGCCGTCCACTGACAAATGAAAAATAGTATAGAATAAAAATATTACATAAAGATGAGGACAGAATTTATGACTTGACAGTAGGAACTCGTTTGCATTTTTGTGTCCTGGTCCAATTAGCACCCTCCATTAAGTATCACCTCCTGTCTCTATGGAGAGGAAGGATCTGTGAACAATTAGTATCCACATATGATTTATCCCCATTACCTTTTAAAAATAAATTTAGAGTACCCAATTTCACTGGCCAATCCGCCTACCCTGCACATCTTTGGGTTGTGGGGGTGAAACCCACGCAGACACGGGGAGAATGTGCAAACTCCACACGGACAGTGACCCGGGGCCGGGATCGAACCTGGGACCTCGGTGCCGTGAGGCAGCAGTACTATCTCCACTACGCTACCGTGCTGCCCTATTTATCCCCATTACTAAGGGTTTTCTTTTTGATGTTTTCATTTCAATTCAGCTTCTTGTGTGTGTTGTCTTAAAGTTCCACAAAAACCTCACAGCTTTCAGTATGAAAGTATCTTGGGGTAAATGCGAATATTGTAAAGCCTTTCCATTATCCTTGGAAACATTTTCTTTTGCCCTTTAATCACAAGAACTGTTTCACTATCTCTCCGATTGCTTTCGTCTGCTCATCCATTTCAATTGGTGCTTACATCTCTTTTTAAGGTACTTGGAAATGATTTGGAGGCTGTAATTACTGGCTGTGGATGCCAGCCTTTTTGAAATTCCATTAAGAGGCAACGAGAAGAAAAATCACACTGGATGTTCCGAAATGGTTGATAACTTATCTTCTGACAGTGAATGGGATATTTAAGAAATGTTTGACGCCAAAGGTTAAAAGTGGGTTTTGAATATCATGCTAGCCAGGAGGAGGTAATCCTGGTACCGACTTCAGAGTGTTTTATGGTTATGTTTCAACAATTTACAAGCTTTGCTGAAAAAAGAGACATCCTGTTGAAACTTTTCATCTAGCACTCATTCGGACAGACACAAGAATGCCAGATTTCAAAGGGAGCCACAGTTTATGCTGCATGACAAAAGGCTGCTGATTGATTGGCAAGTCAGCTCCGAATGGTCGAGACATGTACCTAGGAGCTATGCTTTGTTCCTTCAAAAAAGGAGCAATGTCTGGACAAATTCCTTTTGCCTGCAGAGGACAGGTCACTGCATATGTATATGTGTAACTTCTGGCAAGCATAAGTGAGCTATGGTGCAAGCCTGACTGATAATTTTTAATTGGTTGGTTTTCGGGATGAGTACAATGTGAAAAATTTCAACAGCATGTGTGTTTTCTTTTCACAATGCTCAAGTGCTGTACTATCAAGAGAATATTTGCAAGCTTTCTTCTAGTAGTGCTGGGGGGGGGGGGGGGGGGCAGAGGTACAGGGAGGAGCTAATTAACATAGATTAAGGAGCAACCTGTTGAATATCTAGAGGTGAAGGAATTTCATGCAACTTCATGCAAGTCATGTTCATCCTTTGCAGTTATCTGGCGTGCCTCCTGGTATGCAGATGATTTTGTTTCTTTAAGAAACACTTCCATTTCTGCCACGCTGTACTCTGCTCCTTATAATCAGTGGAAGTTTGGCTCGAGGGGCCAGTTTGTAATTTGCTTGCTAGCGAGTTCTTGCTTTGAAGTGACCTGAGCATTCGAGCTGAACATGAAGCGTTGCATAGAGCTTCAATTTTAGATAGCTGTTACTAATTGGCGAGGATGGGGGGGGGGGGGGGAATGTACTCTCTTGCTACACGGCCGTACATGCAGGGTGCCGAGTGATCTGGTCGCCCATGTCTAATGGGTATTCACGTTTGTCATTTGGTGAGATCTTCAATCTACCTCCCCCGCTGCTGCAACATTTTTATTAGTCTTTGAAGAAAATGTTCCGGAGCTGCATCCTCCATAGGAACAGGAGGAGGCCATTTAGTCTGCTGGGACTGTTGTGCCATTCAATGAAATCATGGCTGACCTGTGCTCAACTCCTAAGTTCACTGCCACCCGGCTCTATTAGTGCCACAAATACATTGTGGAATGCAATTTTCCAAGCTGATTCTAGCGCACTTGAACAGCCTGGTGCACATTAGTGCACAGATGTCAGGTTTATCACAAGGCCAACTAAAAGGTCTTCTTCTCATGGTTTATTGGGCCCTTGGGTCATCTGCACCTGAAAGTGTGCAGCACCTTAGTTTGACCTGGTTGTCCTCATTATACATCACATAAGCTTCTGATGAGCTGCCTGTACAATCCAGCAAGGCAACAGCAACCCCCAACATGGCTACTGCCTGTCTTTGTCATTGGCAACATACAGGCAGCTCCCATCTCCTGGAGGTGCTTGGAGCCACGAATTGGGTGCTGAACTTGCCTCCTGCCCAATGAAAGCACTTACATTCCAAGATTGTCCCAGATAGGTGATGCAGTTGAGGTGCGGAGTCGGGACCCAGAGTTTATTTGGGTGTCGGGTTCTCAATCCCACTTTGAAGATCCAGCCCTGAATTCTCCTGGTGGTAGCCCCAATGAAATGAAATGAAATGAAAATTGCTTATTGTCACAAGTAGGCTTCAAATGCAGTTACTGTGAAAAGCCCCTAGTCGCCACATTCCGGCACCTGTTCGGGGAGGCTGACACAGTGTGACGAATGAAGGCCTTACTAACCTTGATATTGGATGTTGGATACCGTGGGCAGCACGGTAGCATTGTGGATAGCACAATTGCTTCACAGCTCCAGGGTCCCAGGTTCGATTCCGGCTTAGGTCACTGTCTGTGCGGAGTCTGCACATCCTCCCCGTGTGTGCGTGGGTTTCCTCCGGGTGCTCCGGTTTCCTCCCACAGTCCAAAGATGTGCAGGTTAGGTGGATTGGCCATGATAAATTGCCCTTAGTGTCCAAAATTGCCCTTAGTGTTAGGTGGGGTTACTGGGTTATGGGGATGGGGTGGCGGTGTTGACCTTGGGTAGGGTGCTCTTTCCAAGAGCCGGTGCAGCCTCGATGGGCCGAATGGCCTCCTTCTGCACTGTAAATTCTATGATTAGCGGTTCCCCAGTTGCAGCATTTCAAGCTTTAACTGATAATGCAAGAGGACAATGGAAGGTGAGTAAAGACCAGCACACGCCAAGGTGCCAGTGATCATATCTGCAGGCCTTGGAATGTGGTGAGGTGCTGGCCTTCCGGGTCCTGTGTCAGCCGAGAGCTCGGTGTAGAGCTGTGCCAACTGCTGCAAGGATGCCTGCACCAACATGCACCATGGAACTGGCACTGCCAGTGGCTGTAATAGCTAACTGAGGCCTCAATCGTGCGGGTTGCACTGCTAATCTATTGGCATTGTGCCCTGGAATAGCAAATGGGACCACTGTCTTCACAATCATCACTTCAGCAGCATTCAAATAGCGGTTTGGGTGCTGAATAATGGGCTGGCCTGACAATTTCCAGCAAACTATATATATTTCCCCTTCAGTAGTGCCCACATTTCTCCCCATTTAGCCTTAGTAAAGGCTGCCAATGGGTTGAAAAGATCTTCGAGTCTCTCCAAAGGCCGCAAGAAAGTTTTGCCACCGATTGTTAAGTGCCTGTCGGCCTTTAAATGTCCCGATTTGCTGTCACTCTCACCAACAGTAGTTGCACATGGAGTGACACACATCTGGTGGGCTTTGCACTCTTCTCACCATTTGGGAGTAACTTTGCAACCACGGCTGCAAATCTACCACAATGTTAAATTCTGGATTCCATTTTACAATCGATATGATCCCATTTATTTTAAATGAGTTATGACCTCTTAACCACCAAACTAGGGATATTCTTTTAATGCAACTGTGTCTCCTAATCTTTGCCTCTATTTTTAGAATTGTAACATTTTGGCAGCCCATGAAAGCCGAAATGCCACTGTCGAACTTATAATAACATGGGGATTTGGAGATGGCTTGTTCTCTTTAACTTTAAAGGCCTCCATTCACATTCACAGCAAAGCAAATGCATAATGTAATTGACTTTATGACACAGTCGCTTTATTCTGCGCAAATGGATGCATAATCTGAATATAAAGTGGGAGCAATGGCTAGCTATCAGCAGAATACAAAATAGTAATCCAACCGAGGGGTTTAGCAATGTCAGAATCAGCATGCACATAGATTGGTTTACGTTATGGAGCAATAAGCCTCAAGTGTTGGTTCATTAACTCACCTAAAAGTATAATATATATTGATCTTGCATATCTCCTGCGATGTTGCTCATGGTAGTCCATTGCTTTATAAGGACAGGAGTGCTTACCAGGTAAAGCACTGTTGCTGGAGTGGAGCTGTGTGTCCCTTTAAGATAACACAATGCAGTTATAACTGCTATCCTACATTGCATGCTGGGGTCAGTAATGGGGTCAGGCTGCATCACAGTTAAGGAAGTGTAGACATTCTGCTTTCAATCTTGAGTGTGAAAGAAGTTTGTATTATATCATGTGGCATCTGGAGTGTTGACATATTGTCCTCCTTCTATATTGTCCGTTTTCAGTATCAATCTCCAATCTGTTAATTAGCGATGGTTTTAACCCATTTAAAATAAATGGATGAAGACCTTCATGAAATTTAGAGGAATACCTTGGGCGGCACGGTGACGTGGTGGTTAGCACTGCTGCCTCACGGCGCCGAGGTCCCAAGTTCGATCCCAGCCCTGGGTCACTGTCCGTGTGGAGTCTGCACATTCTCCCCGTGTCTACGTGGGTCTCACCCCCACAACCCAAGAGATGTGCAGGTTAGGTGGATTGGGCACGCTAAATTGCCCCTTAATTGAAAAAAATTAATTGGATACTCTAAACTTATAAAAGAAAGTTAGAGGAATATCTTACAAACACATTCTGTGTTCATCCCCAATTGTTGAGAGCAGTAACTTGAAGTCTTATATTTTCTTAATGTATGTTTTCTATTGCAACAGGCTGAAGTGGAATCTTAAGCAATGTTAACTTTGTTATCTTGGAGCTGTGCTGAGTCAGGTTACTTTTGACAATGAAAACTCAATCCATTTTCTTTTCCATTACGTGTGAACAGTGGAGGCAGTGGACTGGTGGGCCACAAGGTTGATCACCCATCATAGAGCTCTGAGTTATAAGGCAAAATGGAAACAACGTTACACTTTCAACCGAGAAAGGACATGTCCGTGAGGCGACCGTAAGAGATGCACAAGGTAGTTAAGGGAATGGAAGAGGTGAAACTTGAATATTACTTGAAGTTATCAATGGTTAGAGTATGGCAAGGGGTCACAGGTTCAAACTCGTAAAAGAAACAGTTTGGATTAATGCTGGGAGTGATCAATGTACTGTAGGAATTGTTAGATTGAAGAGTCTAAGACTCATCCAGTTCACCTTTTATCATCCTTGTAGTCACACCAAACAATGATAATGAAGTTATTGAGTATTCATAGTCATCTCACATAGAATCCTTACATTCAGCCCATCGAGTCTCCACCGACCCTCCGAAAGACCTTACCTAGGCCCACTCCCCCACCCTATCCCCATAACCACACGCATTGATCATGATCAATCCACCTAACCTGAACATCTTTGGACACTAAGGGACAATTTACCAGATGATTGGAGGAAGGCAAATGTTGTTCCCCTGTTCAAGAAAAGGAATAGGGAAATCCCTGGGAATTACAGACCCATCAGTCTTACGTCTGGTGAGCAAAATATTGGAAAGGATTCTGAGAGATAGGATTTATGATTATTGAGAAAAACATAGTTTGATTAAAGATAGTCAGCATGGCTTTGTGAGGGGCAGGTCATGCCTCACAAGCCTCATTGAATTCTTTGAGGATGTGACGAGACACATTGATGAAGGTTGGGCAGTGGATGTGGTGTATATGGATTCCAGTAAGGCATTTGATAAGGTTCCCCATGGTAGGCTCATTCAGAAAGTTAGGGGGCATGGGATACAGGGAAATGTGGCTGTCTGGATACAGAATTGGCTGGCCGAAAGAAGACAGCGTGTGGTAGTGGATGTTAAGTATTCCGCCTGGAGGGCGGTGACCAGTGGTGTCCCGCAAGGATCTGTTCTGGGACCTCTGCTCTTTGTGGTTTTTATAAATGACTTGGATGACGATGTGGAAGGGTGGGTTAGTAAGTTTGCCGATGACACAAAGGTTGGGGGAGTTGTAGATAGTGTTGAGGGTTGTTGCAGGTTACAACAGGACATTGACAGGATGCAGAGCTGGGCTGAGAAGTGGCAGATGGAGTTCAACCTTGATAAATGTGAAGTGATTCATTTTGGAAGGTCAAATTTGAATGCTGAATACAGGGTTAAAGGCAGGAATCTTGGACGTGTGGAGGAACAGAGGGATCTTGGGGTCCACGTACATAGATCCCTCAAAGTTGCCACCCAGGTTGATAGGGTTGTTAAGAAGGTGTATGGTGTGTTGGCTTTCATTAACAGGGGGATTGAGTTTAAGAGCCGCGAGGTTTTGCTGCAGCTTTATAAAACTCTAGTTAGACCACACTCGGAATATTGTGTCCAGTTCTGGTCACCTCATTACAGGAAGGATGTGGATGCTTTGGAGAGGGTACAGAGGAGATTTACCAGAATGCTGCCTGGACTGGAGGGCATGTCTTATGAAGAAAGATTAAGGGACCAAGGCTTTTCTCACTGGAGCGAAGAAGGCAGAGAGGTGACTTGATAGAGGTGTACAAGGTGATGAGAGGCATGGATAGAGTGGATAGCCAGAGACTTTTCCCCAGGGTGGAAATGGCTGTCACGAGGGGACATAATTTTAAGGTGATTGGCGGAAGGTATAGGGGAGATGTCAGAGGTAGGTTCTTTACACAGAGAGTGGTGGGTGTGTGGAATGCACGGCCAGCAGAGGGGGTGGAGTCAGAGTCATTAGGGACATTTAAGCGACTCTTAGACAGGCACATGGACAGCAGTAAATTTAAGGGGTGGAGGCTAGGTTGATCTTCGATTAGGATAAATGGTCGGCACAACATTGTGGGCTGAAGGGCCTGTACTGTGCTGGACTGTTCTATGTTCTATGTTCTAATTTATCGTGGCCAATCCACCTAACCTGCACAACTTTGGACATCATACAATGACAACGGAGTTATTGAATAATCATAGTCATCTCACATCAAACAATGATAACAGAGTTATTGAATAATCATAGTCATCTCACATCAAACAATGATAACAGAGTTATTGAAGGGTCATAGTCATCAATGTCTGTCAGTTAGGCTCTGGGAATGGTTCTCCGACCTCATTTGTTGGGAGCAAATGGCTCTGGAAATGATTGGAGGGCAATGGGATGGTGGCTTCTAGCCACAACCTGGTGATGTGATTTCTGGCTGAGATTGGAGGGACTGGGGCAAGGGAGGCCCAAGACCTCCTTGTGCGGCCTTGAGGGTCACTTTTGCCTGGACAAAAAGGTCACTTACGTCCTCCAGTATCCTCTGGCTGCCAAGCCCTCTCACAGCGGGCCTGCCTTGGTCTGCTTTAAAAGCCAGCGATTTAGCCCTGTGCTAAACCAGCTGGACTGGAGGGCATGTCTTCTGATTTAATATTGCAAATGATATTATTGGAACCCAAAGAAGCATTTCTGCTGCCTCCCTGTGGGTATTCCCGCTCAAAATCAAGGCAGGATAATAAGTAACTGTTAACTGTTCCCCTTCTACTCTGCCTGGTTTTCACAAGCGTTTGGGGAATTAAAATTGTTGCCCAAAACTTGCTCAACTAGTAAGTAACATTGGACAACCAATCCTATTTATTCTCGATGATCATCTCGTTGTAATGTATGTGCAACATATTTTTGAACAGAAATTAACACGGAATTAGGGAACTGCCCTAAGAGACATACATATTGGTATAAACTCAAGTGGTTTATTGGAATTGAAATTCTTATGCACAGCGGGGACAGGGCGGCACAGCGGCATAGTAGTTGGCACTGCTGCCTCACAGTGCCAGGGACCCCGATTCGATTCTGGCCTAGGGTGACTGTGTGGAGTTTGCACGTTTTCCTTGTGTCTCCATGGGTTTCCTCCGGGTGCTCCAGTTTCCTCCCACAGTCCAAAGATGTGCAGGTTAAGTGGATTGGACATGCTAAATTGTCCCTTAGTGTCCAAAGATGTGCAGATTAGGTGGATTGACTGTGTTAAATTGTTCCTTAGTGTCCAAAGATGTGCAGGTTAGGTGGATTGACCATGCTAAATTGTCCCTTAGTGTCCAAAGATGTGCAGGTTAGGTGGATTGACTGTGTTAAATTGTTCCTTAGTGTCCAAAGATGTGCAGGTTAGGTGGATTGGCCATGCTAAATTGTCCCTTAGTGTCCAAAGATGTGCAGGTTAGGTGGATTGGCCATGCTAAATTGTCCCTTAGTGTCCAAAGATGTGCAGGTTAGGTGGATTGGCCATGATAAATTGTCCCTTAGTGTCCAAAGATGTGTAGATTAGGTGGATTGGCTGTGATAAATTGCCCCATAGTGTCCAAAGATGTTCTGGTTAGGTGGTGTTACTGGGATAGGGTGGGGGAGTGGACCTAGGTAGGGTGCTCTTTCGGAGGGCTAGTGCAGACTCGATGGGACTCTATGGAAATTTCTATGGTAAAGATTAACACGGACTCCTGTCTTTGCAATGTGGGAGATTGATACAGGTGCATAGTTACTAAGTCAGGTAAGAGGACAGTTTTACAAACACTGCCTCAGTGGAATGGCTGTGGCAAAAGATTTCAGCAGCGCCGTTTTCTGCAAATGATCAGTTTGTCAGGAAAAGTCAACCATTTGCCTATTGTCAGGAGGAAAGTGGTCAAGGGGCGGGGAAGGCAGGCTGTGAATGAGGGAAGTAGCAGAAAACAACACCATTTTAACAGCTCAGCAAAAGGCTAGAGACCCAAATGCCCTGAAATAGACCTTTCGCAGAACAAAAGAATTAAGTTGGTGCCGAGTATCGTTGCTTCATTGATGTGCTGGCCAACTTCATGTCAGTCTCATTAATGCAACTGTCCGTGACCTGGCATGCGTGTGGGTAAATGAGGTAACTGAGGGACACCTCACTTCAATACCACAGTGTAATTGGCCGAATGGTCTCCCGAATTGGACAGCAGTGAAACTCTGAATCCGGTGAGACTTCTATCTGGCCTCACAGATTTGTCGATTAGAATCCCTCCCAACCAGCTTGGCAACCCTGCCCAGCTAAGTAGCTGGGCACAAGACTACCGCTGCTGCTCAGCTATATTTACTGATTCCATAGCCAAATTTAATTTCTATCTTTTCAATCAATTGTTTGACTTTGTGTTTCTGTATCCTCCTCCTTTGAACCCCCAAAGCTTTTCATCTTTTCATCTTTCAACTGGTTTTCTGCTTCACTTTAATTAATGGACAGCTGCCCGTACTGGCACTGTGCCTCAATCAGAACATTACAGCACAGGGGGAAGCTCCCCGTTATTATTACCATGGGCGGAATCGTATTAGAACTTGGCAAAGTGCCAGGCTCAGACTGAAAACCAATGTGTCACTCTCCAGTTGCACAGACCAGTTTTCTCTCCAGATCGTGAGGCTCTTCAAAGAAAGAAAATGCGTGGGCGTGGTTTACGCCGTCACTCTGGCAGGGCGGGGCCTGACAGAGCTAGTGACAGGTTCCACAGAGATCAGGCAGCCATCTTTAAAGGATGCTCCAATTTGCACTGAAATCTAACGGCCCCCCAACCCCCAGCAAGGAGGTATTGGTGGCTCTCCACGCCCCCCCCCCCCCCCCACCCCCCCGTGCACGCCCCAACAATCATTGCTAGCATTCCCCTCACCACCACCACTGTAGAAGTATCGCCGGCACTGTCCCCCCCCCCCCCCCACAGTGTCCGTTCCCCCCACCACCACACATAAATGAAACCTTCCCGTGGGGGGGCCCACTCCTGGCATTGCCCCGTCACATAATAGCACGGTCAGGTTGGCACTATGTCAAACTGGCTGCACCAATCTGGCAGTGCCAATCTCTTCTGGGGGCACTGCCCAGCTCTATCCTTCTTTGTGGGCGTGAACCCCGTGACATAGTCAGCGAGGGGCGGGGAAAATCGGGAAACACGATCGCTCCAGATTTTGTGCCCACATCGCCCATCCCACACGGCTAATGCGGGCTCAAAATCGCCCCCTAAATTTTCTGCTATTTGAGCTTCGGGTTTGATGGTCAGAAAACATATTTATTTGCAAAGTGTTATTACATCAGTGCTGCAAGTGGCTATTGAAGTTGAATTAATCGCCGCAGTTAAGAGACAATTGGAATAAAAGCTTTCATGGGTGCAGGACAATGGGTCTAGATTAGAAAAAAAAATAATTCTCCAGTGCACAAAACACAGGAACGAGAAGAACCATAGGGTGAAAGTTTATCGGAGGTAGGCGGGATACAGATTTGAGATGATGATCAGATCAGTCATGATCTTATTAAAAGCTGGAGCAAGCTCGAGGGGCCGAATGGCCTACTGCTACTCCTTGTTTGAATGGAGCACTCTGCCTATCTCTCCCGTAGATCAGGCATTCCTACTGCAGCCAATGATTTCGGCTTGCCATTGAATGTAAGGGAGCTGGTTCCACAAGTGTTCCAGAATGCCCTGTTCTAACTGGTCCTGTCGACTGTCGACCAAAATCCAAGCATGTCCAACACAAACTGCTTGAACACTTTTGCCACTCTACCTATGCACTGTCATGATATCCATATTAACATATCATGGTGCAATCACATACACACACTGATGGACAGGTAGACGGACCAATCAACACACACGCAACATCACAGCCAATCACCAGTGAGAGCACACGCACTATAAAACAGGGAACACCACAGTTCCCGCTCATTCTACCAGGAGATAGCTCAGAGCACAGAGCTCACAGCGTGCCACTCAGACATACACCATGTGCTGAGTGCCTCTCTAAGATAGTGCTAGGGCTGGGTCCACAGGTTAGCTGGTGAAGTACGAACCACAGCCAGAAGTTAATAGTTATTATTGTACAGAATAATAAAATAGAGTTGTACCATCTACAACCATGTTGGTTCGTTTGTGTATCGGAACACCCAACACGACATGCACCAGTTGGTAGAAGGGGTGGAGCTTGTTTGCATTCTTTTTTTACTTTCTCCCCTCTCTCCCTCTCTTTCTCTCTCTCTCTCACTCTCCCTCTCTCTCTTTCTCTCTTTCCCCACACCTCACTCTGCACCTATTTCTCCCTTGACCTGGTGCTTGATGGGTATCGGCTGATAAGGCAGAGATTGAATGTTTCTTCCGGGAATGTATCCACCATTCTGTGGCGACTTTGACGCTAAGATGTCCTCTGAGCTCCTCACCATATTGCTACCAGGGTGAACTTACCCTTCACATTGTCCTCGAGAGAGCTGTAAATATATGGTTACGTGAGCTTGTGTGGACAGCTGTTGGCATTAGAATTTGTCGATTAAAAGGAGGCATATATAATATATAATGAAGAAACCAAGAGAGCCTCTGTTGCTATTTTCAGAAGCATATATTGGCCCAGTGAATTTGCCGCAGCTGTATTTTATCCCACGGGCAATTTTCCTCCTTTGAAGACTATCTCCACAGGAGCTGTGATGGACTTAGCCAAGCTGGCTCCTCTTCGAACCACCTTGTGAAATCTTGTGCTTGGTTTGAAATTCAAATCAATTGTTAGACGTGAGCGAGCCATGTCTATTATAACCTGGAGAAGCTGTATCTGTTTCCATGGTAGCAAAGCTGACGCCTGGCATTATCAGTCTGCAATTCTTATTTAATTTCTTTTCATTCTCCTGTTGTTTTGACTCCTGGTGCATTACACTTAAGCAGAGCAGATTAAGGATGGAAAGCCGCATTATCGATAATACAACTAGGACATCACATGAGTGTCGTTGTCTTTACACGCACCCCGATATTCCATGTGTCAGTCACGCACGGCAGCACAGTGGTTAGCACAGTTGCTTCGCAGCTCCAGGGTCCCAGGTTCGATTCCCGGCTTGGATGACTGTCTGTGCGGAGTCTGCATGTTCTCCCCGGGTCCGCGTGGGTTTCCTCCGGGTGCTCCGGTTTCCTCCCACAGTCCAAAGATGTGCAGGTTAGGTGGATTGGCCATGATAAATTGCCCTTAGTGTCCAAAAAAAAAGTTTAGATGGGGTTACGGGATAGAGTGGAGTTGTGGGCTTAAGTAGGGTGCTCTTTCGAAGGGCCGGTGCAGACTCGATGGGCCGAACGGCCTCCTTCTGCACTGTAAATTCTATGATGAGTAGTTTTAAGCAATTGTCCTATCCTGTTCAGACGGAATGCCTCAGACTGGAAAATGTAATCCATCGAAATAGGTTGAGGAGGATCTGGAACTTAGGCTTTTGACTAATTTTGAGGAACAAGAGACCAGATTAAAGGCGGTTCTGTCAAACCCTATTATTTCTTCATTATTTCAATCGAATCACCATTAGTAGAATCTCATTTCCATTCATTCATTCCCTTTGTTCAATTATCTTCCTCATGAGCATCTACTGTCGAATGTGAGGTTTCAATTATTCCAAATAAACATATCCTTCACATGGACAATCCGCTCAGCAAGATTCCACTTCACGAGAGCAACGGATTTCCAGCAGAAGCAGTTAAAAGAAAATTATTACAAAAAGGGTTTTTCAATATTGCAAAACCCCCCCCACAATTGTCATCAAATATAAAATACAAAAATAACACATTTCAACCACTAATTTAATAATAATCTTTATTATTGTCACAAGTAGGCTTACATTAACACTGCAATGAAGTTACTGTGAAAAGCCCCTAGTCGCCACATTCTGGCGCCTGTTCGGGTACACTGACGGAGAATTCAGAATGTCCAATTCACCTAACAAGCACGTCTTACGGGATTTGTGCGAGGAAACCGGAGCACCCGGAGGAAACCCACGCACACACGGGGAGGATGTGCAGACTCCGCACAGACAGTGACCCAAGCCGGGAATCGAACCTGGGACCCTGGCGCTGTGAAGCAACAGTCAACCCTAACTATCAACCCTATTAACAAATAACCTTTACCCCCACGGTAGCATTGTGGTTAGCGTAATTGCTTCACAGCTCCAGGGTTCCAGGTTCGATTCCCGGCTTGGGTCACTGTCTGTGCGGAGTCTGCACGTTCTCCCCGTGTGTGCGTGGGTTTCCTCCGGGTGCTCCGGTTTCCTCCCACAGTTCAAAGATGTGCAGGTTAGGTGGAATGGCCATGCTAAATTGTCCTTAGTGTCCAAAATTGCCCTTAGTGTTGGGTGGGGTTACTGGGTTATGGGGATAGGGTGGAGGTGTTGATCTTGGGTCGGGTGCTCTTTCCAAGAGCCGGTGCAGACTCGATGGGCCGAATGCCCAATAATCCCCCCTAACAGTTGATGATGACTAACTCTCTGAAAAAGGAACTGAATGGCTGCCATCTTGAATAGAACCCATCTGTCGACCCTCTCATGGTGTACTTGACCTATTCAAGGTTTGGAAATCCATTAGATCGCCCAGCCACATCGAGACACTGGGCGGAGTGGGAAAAGTCCATCCCAGCAGAACCCGCCTCCGGGCTATCAATGAGGCGAAAGCGAGGACATCTGCCTTCGACCCCCGTCTGCAGCACTGGAGAGTCCGAGACCCCGAAGATGACCATCAGTGGACAAGGCTCCAGTTTAATACCAAGAATCCCTGACCTGGGGCGGGATTCTCCCCTACCCAGTGGGGCGGGGGGTCCCGGCGTGATGGAGTGGCGGGAACCACTCCGGCGTCGGGCCGCCCCAAAGGTGCGGACGTCTCTGCACCTTTAGGGGCCAAGCCCTCACCTTGAGGGGCTAGGCCCACGCCGGAGTGGGTTCCGCACCGCCGGCTGGCGGGAAAGGCCTTTGGCGCCACGCCAGCTGGGGCCGAAAGGTCGTCGCCGGGCGACGCGGGTCCGCGCAGGCGGGGGAGCGTCAGCGGCTGCTGACATCATTCCCGCGCATGCGCTGGGGAGGGGGTCTCTTCCGCCTCCGCCATAGTGAAGACCATGGTGAAGGCGGAAGAAAAAGAGTGCCCCCACGGCACAGGCCCGCCCGCGGATCGGTGGGCCCCAATCGCGAGACAGGCCACCGTGGGGGCACCCCCCGAGGCCATATCGCCCCGCGCACCCCCCCCCCCCCCCCAGGACCCCGGAGCCCGCCCGCGCCATCTTGTCCCGCCGTTCAAAAGGTGGTTTAATCCATGCTGGCTGGACAGGCATTCCAGCAGCGGGACTTCGGCCCATTGCGGGCCGGACAATCGGCGGGGGTGGGCCCGCCGACCGGCGCGGCGCGATTACCGCCCCCGCCGACCGGCGTGGCGCGATTCCCGCCCCAACCGAATCTCTGGTGGAGGAGACTTCAGGACACGGTGGGGGCGGGATTCACGCCAGCCTCCGGCGATTCTCCGACCCGGCGGGGGGTCGGAGAATCCCGCCCATGGTGTTCAAGAAGGAGACCCAAAATCTGACACGTTTCAGACAGGTCCAGAACATATGATTCCCCGGACCCGGAGAACACCGTTCGCACCTATCTTCCACCCCTGAGGGAAAAAAAACACTCAACCTAATCCGAGTCAGATAATAATCATAATAATGATCTTTATTAGTGTCACAAATAGGCTTACATTAACACTGCAATGAAGTTACTGTGAAAATCCCCTAGTCGCCACATTCCGGCACCTGTTCGGGTACACAGAGGGAGAATTCAGAAGGTCCAATTAACCTAACAAGTACATCTTTTGGGACTTGTTGGAGGAAACCGGAGCACCCGGAGGAAACCCACGCAGACACGGGGAGAACGTGCAGACTCCGCACAGACAGCGACCCAAGCCGGGAATTGAACCTGGGACCCTGGAGCTGTGAAGCAATTGTGCTAACCACTGTGCCACCGTGCTGCCCGTAAAATGTTGCCTGAACTGTCTCCAAACCCTCAGTGATGCCACCACCACCGAGCTTGAGGTAAACTTTGCAGGAGAAAATGGAAGCGAGGCAGTTACCAAGGCTCGCAAACTAGAACCATGACAACAGCCCACATCCGGAATTTGGATGCTTAAGCCACCCCAGTATCTTTTCAATACAGGCTGCCCGATGATAGAAGAACAAATTAGAACATAGAACATAGAACAGTCCAGCACAGTACAGGCCCTTCAGCCCACGATGTTGTGCCGACCATTTATCCTAATCGAAGATCAACCTAACCTCCACCCCTTCAATTTACTGCTGTCCATGTGCCTGTCTAAGAGTCGCTTAAATGTCCCTAATTACTCTGACTTCACCCCCTCTGCTGGCAGTGCATTCCACACACCCACCACTCTCTGTGTAAAGAACCTCTGACATCTCCCCTATACCCTCCTCCAATCACCTTAAAATTATGTCCCCTCGTGACAGCCATTTCCACCCTGGGGAAAAGTCTCTGGCTATCCACTCTATCCATGCCTCTCATCACCTTGTACACCTCTATCAAGTCACCTCTCTGCCTTCTTCGCTCCAGTGAGAAAAACCTTGGTCCCTTAATCTTTCTTCATAAGACATGCCCTCCAGTCCAGGCAGCATCCTGGTAAATCTCCTCTGTACCCTCTCCAAAGCATCCACATCCTTCCTATAATGAGGCGACCAGAACTGGGCACAATATTCCGAGTGTGGTCTAACTAGGGTTTTATAAAGCTGCAGCAAAACCTCGCGGCTCTTAAACTCAAACCCCTGTTAATGAAAGTCAACACACCATACACCTTCTTAACAACCCTATCAACCTGGATGGCAACCTTGAGGGATCTATGTACGGGGACCCCAAGATCCCTCTGTTCCTCCACACTTCCAAGAATCCTGCCTTTAACCCTGTATTCAGCATTCAAATGCGACCTTCCAAAGTGAATCACTTCACATTTATCAAGGTTGAACTCCGTCTGCCACTTCTCAGCCCAGCTCTGCATCCTGTCAATGTCCTGTTGTAACCTGCAACAACCCTAAACACTATCTACAACTCCCCCAACCTTCGTGTCATCGGCAAACTTACTCACCCACCCTTCCACATCGTCATCCAAGTCATTTATATAAACCACAAAGAGCAGAGGTCCCAGAACAGATCCTTGCGGGACACCACTGGTCACCGACCTCCAGGCGGAATACTTTCCATCCACTACCACTCGCTGTCTTCTTTTGGCCAGCCAATTCTGTATCCAGACAGCCAAATTTCCCTGTATCCCATGCCCCCTAACTTTCTGAATGAGCCTACCATGGGGAACCTTATCAAATGCCTTACTGAAATCCATATACACCACATCCACTGCCCGACCTTCATCAATGTGTCTCGTCACATCCTCAAAGAATTCAATGAGGCTTGTGAGGCATGACCTGCCCCTCACAAAGTCATGCTGACTATCTTTAATCAAACTATGTTTTTATAAATAATCATAAATCCTGGACGCTATTCTCCCATGCCGCGCCGCATGGGAGAATCGGCATTCGCGCCATTTTTCCCGCGGTCCCGGTCCGACGCCGAGGAGCGGAGAATCGGCACCATTTGCGCCGGCACGTTTGGCGATCCAAGATGAGAACTTTGGTTCGAAAGCGAACCTCCCCAAAATATCAGCCAGCCCCCCGCCCACATCGAACTATAAATGAACAAGAGGAAACACCCATCCTATACAAGAACAATAAAATACAAACTGGTATAAGAAACCCCAACAAGTCCCCAAAACTACAAGCCCTCTCCAATAACAAGACTCTATATTAATACAAAACACAATTAGAACATAGAACAATACAGCGCAGTACAGGCCCTTCGGCCCACGATGTTGCACCGAAACAAAAGCCATCTAACCTACACTATGCCATTATCATCCATATGTCATCCAATAAACTTTTAAATGCCCTCAATGTTGGCGAGATAGAACATAGAACAATACAATTAACTCACCCCCAGCCCATGCTTCCTCACAAATGCATCGCCTCCTCCAGCGCCTCAAAATAATAGTCTTTTGAGTTATAAATCGTGCAGGGTACACCACCCCAAAGCTAACTCCACTTTTGAACAACGCAACCTTGGCCTTGTTGAATGCTGCTCTCCTTTTGGCAATCTCCGCTCCCACATCCTGATAGAGCCAAATGGCTTGGCCCTCCCACTCGTAGTCACGGTGATCTTTCGCCCACCTCAGGACTCGTTCCGCCCCCTGGTAACTGTGCAACCTGACGATAATTGCCCGTGGTGACTCTGCAGGGCGAGGCTTCTGATGGAGCGACCGATGGGCCCGATCCAGCTCGGTAGGGGATAACTGTCCACCCTTCCCCACCATCACAGCAGCACGGTAACACAAGTGGTTAGCACTGTGGCTTCACAGCACCGGGGTCCCAGGTTCGATTCCCCGCTGGGTCACTGTCTGTGCGGAGACTGCACGTTCTCCCCGTGTGTGCGTGGGTTTCCTCCGGGTGCTCCGGTTTCGTCCCACAGTCCAAAGATGTGCAGGTGAGGTGGATTGGCCATGCTAAATTGCCCCTTTGTGTCCAAAAGGTTAGGTGGGGTTACGGGGATAGGGTGGCGGTGTGGGCTTAAGTGGGGTGCTCTTTTCAAGGGCCAGTGCAGACTCGATGGGCCGAATGGCCTCCTTCTGCACTGTAAATTCTACGATCTATGATTTTCCAGCATTAAAATAGTGCCACTATGAAATGAAAATGGCTTATTGTCACAAGTAAGCTTCAAATGAAGTTACTGTGAAAAGCCCCTAGTCGCCACATTCCGGCGCCTGTTCGGGGAGGCTGTTACGGGAATTGAACCGTGCTGCTGGCCTGCCTTGGTCTGCTTTCAAAGCCAGCGATTTAGCCCTGTGCACTAACTCTCCTGTTCACCATCTGCAGGACACGGCTCTCGGGAACTCCACTGGCGTTGCCATATAGCCCATTCCCTGGCCTCAATTTCAGGCTTTCAACAGGCTCGGTCCCGTCTGTGGGGCCCGCTCCAAAAAAACAAAAAACTTGCCCTCCGAACCCTATCCCCATAGACAAGGTAACTGACTGCGAATACTCAGCACCTCTGGGCTTTGAACTGCCGATATTGATGGGTCAAGCAATTAAACCTCGAGCTTCCTCACATTCCACTGCATTAAAGGAAGTGTCAGGCGTTTTGAATTCTTAATAATGAAGGGTCAGTGCATGAATCACTGCTACAGAGCAGTGTTCTTAGGCTGCTGCGCTAGGACAGTGCACGATTTCTCAGATTGCCACAAATAACTTTGCCATATAAGCAGAGCTCCGCGAACAGATTTCAATTTGAAATCTAATCATCATCACTTTGCCTTCCCGTTTACGATTATCACCAACAAAGGCAGCTCCGACACATTGAAAAGTTCAGCTTTTAATTCCTGAAGCTCAATTAAGCAGGGCGATATTAATACCTGTCACTTGGCAGAGTGTCTGTACCCAGAAACCGATCGTGTTTCGAGTGCTCGGCCCTGTGACATGTTTGGTTAATGAGCCCGGGAGCTTTTTAACTGCCTCAGGCAATCCTTCAAAGCATTTGCCCCTTTTTTTGTTGACCATTCTTGATTTGGGACTTGGGGAAAGCTGAGTGCGGTGAGCAGGGAGAGATTTTCTTTAAACACTGACTACCTCGGAGGGTTCTCTCGCACGTGATACCAGCCAGGCACAGACTCAACCCACGAAACAAAATGAACACAAAGCATTGATCAACGTGCCGAGTTCAACTTCAATATCTGTAGCAAGGAGAAATTACCAGAGCATGACTTCAAGAATCTTGAAAAAAATGTGGGTGAGAATTCATGTTTCAGAAATAACATTAAAAATCAAAAGTGTCGAATTTCAAGGGGAACGAGCCATTCAGATTGAATTGTGTGTTTAAGGAACACATCCTTTTGAAGTCAATCCTTTTTGGACTCTCACCTCTTCTGATCTCCCCAAGTTGTTCCACAGTCTTCTATAATGTACATTCCTTGTCACAAAATATTCATCAGGATCTTTCCGAGCTGGATAAAATAAGTGACTTGATGTGTAAATCTTTGCGCCACAGAACAGTTGATGGAGCTGATTGCTTTGGGGCAAAGTACTTGGCCTAAGATCTGTTCCTAATTTTAATTACTTTTTTCCTCCCATCCTGTTCTTTAAAAAAAACATCTTTAAAGGTTTGTTTGAAGAGCGTGATGGTGCCCACGTAGAGCGTCAGATCAACCCAAGACTACTTTCAGAAGACATAGGAGCAGGATTAGGCCACTCGGCCCATCGAGTCTGCTCCGCCATTCAATCATGGCTGATATTTTCTCATCCCCATTCTCCTGCCTTCTCCCCATAACCCCGATCCCCTTAGAACCTGTCTACCTCTGTCTTAAAGATCGGCTTTGAACTACAGCAATGTGTTGACCCTTAACTGCCCTCAGGATGGGCAATAAATGGCGCAGCCAGCGACGCCCACATCCCATGAACGAATAAAGAAAAATAGTCATGGTTATGGGAGCAAATGGGAACTAGCAAGGCATCACAATCAGCAAATGGCTGGCCAGCTGAGGCATTTTTGGTTATGGAAAAGGAAAAAAAAAGATTTGCATTTATATAGCGCTTCCCTGAACAGTGGAGATCTCAAAGTGCTTTACACTCAATGAAGTACTTTTGAAGTGTAGTCAGTATTGTAATGTAGGAAACATGGCAACCAACTTGCTCACAGAAAGCTCCCACAAACAACAGTGCGATAATGAGCAGATCATTTGCCTTAGTGATGTTGATTGAGGGTGAAATATTGGCCAGGACACCAAGGAGAACTCCCCTTGCTCTTCTTCAAAATATTGCTGAGACATTATGTCGAATGTCTAAAATTTCAAGGGTTAATGTAATATCATAATTGACCATGAGATGGAGCTAGATGCAGAACTATATAAAGCACTGACTCTCAGGCTTCTGGGAGAGTGCAGAGGAGAGGTCTAGAGAGTACAGTTATAGATAGAGTGTAAAGACTAGTGTCAGAAGAGTGTAGATTGTAGATTACTAGATTATTGGTTACTATAGGAGTAAGTGATCGAGCTTGAACATGCAACATGTTGACTCAAAAGGTGACAGCACTTGACTCAGTTGATGGCACTCTCATCTCAGAGTCAGAAGATTGTGCATTGGATCAGTGTCCACTTCTTAAAGTTTTGATTTGTCCCCAGAATGTAGATTGCAAGCTGTTGGTTATCTTTTACTGTCTTCTTGGCATTGTTATCTGCTGTGACTAGAGTGTATGCCCCTTTGGTTCATTGGCTGCATTCATTGTGTTCAGCATGAGAGAAGACAACTGAGGAACATTTTATGCCAATGTCAACATTTTATAGCTCAAGAATTCTACTGTAAAGTGAATGCGGGCACAGTTGAATATGATCCAATTCTATGCTTCCATTAGATAGGAGTTTATTCTTCTGTTTCTCTCACCTGGAACCGCTGAATGGTTCTCTGGAAGAACTAAATGGCTCTAAGGGGATTGTCAGTTTTCCATCTGTGAGGCCAGTTAATGAATATTAAATAATGCCACAATCTGAGGCATTACAGGTGAGCTAAAATTAGTCCTCATTTAATGTCCACATTTATCCATATTCAACCTTGTTGGTAAAGAGTCAATGGGCTCAGAAATCTTGGCAATCCACACCCAGGCCCCAGATGTTCCAGCCCCTATATCCCGTCATCGTCAGCTGTCCCCCGATTTGAGGATGACCTCTTCACAGGTTCACGAGCTAAGATCTCGATGGGTTGGCATTCAGATTTTGGTCATGTCCACGGTGAGCGGGATCATCTCATCGCTGCAGCTACCTTCATCCGTCGCAGTCGGTGAGACACACGGTCGTCTTTTGCCCGTTCTGCCGTTGAGGACTTTTTGGACCGCACTTTGGCTAACACGTGACGCTAACCTTGCCACCACGGATGGCCCAACCAGAAGCAAGGAGCTCGCGACGGGATTGCTCAAGGGGTTTTCGGAGCACACAATTAGAACATAGAATTTACAGAGCAGAAGGAGGCCATTCGGCCCATCGAGTCTGCACCGGCTCTTGGAAAGAGCACCCTACCCAAGGTCAACACCTCCACCCTATCCCCATAACCCCGTAACCCCACCCACCACTAAGGGCAATTTTGGACACTAATGGGAAATTTATCATGGCCAATCCACCTAACCTGCACATCTTTGGACTGTGGGAGGAGACCGGAGCACCCGGAGGAAACCCACGCACACACGGGGAGGATGTGCAGACTCCGCACAGACAGTGACCCAAGCCAGAATCGAACCTGGGACCCTAGCGCTGTGAAGCAATTGTGCTATCCACAAGGCTACCGTGCTGCCCCCTTTCCACCACATCAATGTGGCGATGCATGGAGCTGCTACTTCGATCACTGTTGTCATTGTCCAACCATATACAAACAGAGGATGAAGCTTGGGACCGCTCAGATCTATGTGAGACATCATCTCAGCAAACAGTGCACTTCCACACTGAGCCATCAGATTTATGCAAATTTTCATAGAACCATAAAATCCCTACAGTGCCGAAGGAGGTCATTCAGCCCATCAAGTCTGCACCGACCCTCTGAAAGAACACTCCACCCAGGCCCACTCCCCCGCCCTAACTCCCAAAACCCCACCTAACCTTTTGGACACTAAAGGGCAATTTAACGTGGCCAATCCACCTAACCTTCACATCCCTGGACATAAGGGGCAATTTAGCATGGCCAATCCACCAAACCTGCACATCCCTGGACATAAGGGGCAATTTAGCATGGCCAATCCTCCAAACCTGCACATCTTTTGGACTGAGGGAGGAAACAGTAGCACCCGGAGGAAACCCACGCAGACACAGGGTGAATGTGCAAACTCCACACAGACAGTTACCCAAGGCCGGAATCGATCCTGGGTCCCTGGCGCTGTGAGGCAGAGGTGCTAACCACTGTGCTGCCCTTCTTGGAATTACAACTCAAAAGATTGGTGTGTGATTGTTGCTTTAACTCCTGGTACAATGTGCAATCATGTCTTCCTGCAGTCATATAGTCAGTGGAACGGAAGCATTGCTGAATAAAATGGTCAATTCAAATCTTAAACCGTTCCAGTTGCTATTGTTGGAAGGCATGATTGCACCAGGACGTCAAGGAACAATTGTAATTAGATCCTTGAAGATTTAACTCCAAAACATGCCCAGTTTTAACAGCAGTATTGCACACATCCCTGATGGCTTGGCAGTTAGGTCCTCTCCCAGTGAGGTGTTGGATTGCACAGAGCAGGAAAATAGCCCAGAGTGTTCTTCAGCGATGATCTGCTGGAAAGTATGCACTCTAGAGTAGCTGAATGAGGGTAATTCTCATTGCCTGGTTACGTGAGCAAGTATGTTAGGAATGCTTACTTGGGTGGTGTGCTTAAAATTGTACCACAGTTTGAGTTGGCGCCTAAAAGGAGGGAAGAACATTGGAGCTGGGGGTGGGAGTGGGGATGGGGTGGGAGCTGCTGCCGAGATACACAGTCCAGGCAAAGCAATACTTGAACATGTTTTTAATGACTTCACTAAGATAGCAAATATTGCCAGTATGCACTGAGATCGTGCCGAGCAAGACGATTTGGAGATTGCCAATGAGCTGCCGTAGCAAAAGAAATATTGGAAATGAGGTTTAGCATTGCAGACTTGGTTTTGATCGCAAACCCCATTAAAACACTGGGGGGAGCTGTGTTTGTTTTTTCAGAGCGAGATCCATCTTAAGTAGGTCACAACGCTCAATGTGAGTGTCATTCCGAAGCAGTGAGATTTAGCAAGTTGGAGTTGTGCAGTGTTCAGAAGTGTCACGTTGACTTCCATCTGCTTTGAGAACACTAAATGTATGATAGAATCATGGAATAGTACAATATCGAAGGAAGCATTCGGCCCATTGAGTCCGTGCTGGCTCTTTCAAAGACCAATCTCTTCCCCATATTCCTGCATTCTGTGTCTCCTTCGAGTGTTCATCAAATTTCCATTTGAACCCGACTATTGAATCCGTACCCACCGCGCTATCAGACAGTGCATTTCAAACCCAGCACTCATTATACCTTTCTCCCCCCCCCGCCCTGACCCCAGCCCAGAGGCGACCCCCCCTCCCCCCACCCCCCACCGATGGTGGCCCAGCTCCCTCCCAGGGGCTCCCCCGCCGCCCCTTCTGCCTCCCACCAACCCCCCCCCCCCCAAGCACCGGGGTAGCAGCCCAGTGCCACCATGCTTGTTGCCCAAATTGTAAGATGGTTACTCACCTCCTCCAACCCCCACAGCAGCCATTGCGCTCGCTTCAAGTTTTCAAATAGGTGTGCTAAACCAGTGAGACTGCACATGAGGGAGCTGGGTAGATCACGGGAAGCCATTCGATCGGGGGCCCTTCCCATTAATGGGGTAAAGTTTGGCCTTAATTGGTGATTATTGGTTTCCTGCCACCTCGCGGCGACATCCAGATCTTGCCAACGGGAGAGGGGTCGGTTAGATCGGAAACCGTTCCCGATTTCGGCATCTCTCACAATCTAACCTTCTCGCACGGATTCGCTTCAGGCACAACACGGCTGTTAGATCAGGCCCTGTCATTCAAATCCTGTGAATTATGAATACGGGGGAAGTTTCTTGCAATCCACACGGTGTGTGTCAACTCGCTGCACAAATGCACAGGAAGAGTTCAAAGTTGTGAAAAGAAAAAGTGACACTTCTATGCGTAGCAACTGTTCCTATCGATGAGTGGGTCCTGCACAATAAGCTTCAGGTTGTCCTCTTTGCTTTAATTCGCATTGCTTGCAACCTGGTCCATTGCTGTTCAGGTTGCCAGTCCACTTCTTCACCATGATATCACGCCCTCCCCTGACTTTGTTAATTCCTTCAGCATTCGTCTTATTGCCCTCACACTGGTGTAATGTGCAGTGACTGTGAGGTTGGCAGTGCTACGAGTGGCCAAGCAACTTGCCCAAGGGCAGACTGCAACTAATTTGAAAAAGAGAGCTGTGCTTAATGAGTGCTACACATCAAAATGACTCTTCCTTTGCCAACTTGATGGCAACTTTTTATAGCCTCGTGCCTGCCTTGCTGGCTGGGGAAAGGCCTCTACAGGGCTGTATGGTTTTTATGTGATGCATTTGTTGTATGAGTTCAGGGAGAAGCCACGCAAAGTTTTATTAATGTTACCGCAAGGCGATGTGGAATGTTATCAAAATCAAATTTGATTGTGTTTCGTGGACTCCATAAAATAGATTTTTGCCCATGAAAAATGTACAACTGCGCGCTTGGGATTAGGCGGGGAGAGAATACTAATTTGACAATTTCAGTTGGCAATGTCAGCACAGAGGGAGCTTTACTCTGTATCTAACCCCTGTACCTGTCCTGCGAATGTTTGATGGGGACAGTGTAGAGGGAGCTTTATTCTGTATCTAACCCCGTGCAGTACCTGTCCTGGGAGTGTTTGATGGGGACAGTGTAGGGGCAGCTTTACTCTGTATCTAACCCCGTGCTGTACCCGTCCTGGGAGTGTTTGATGGGGACTGTGTAGAGGGAGATTTACCCTGTATCTAACCCCGTGCTGTACCTGTCTTGGGAGTGTTTGATGGGGACAGTGTAGAGGGAGCTTTACCCTGTCTTTAACCCCGTGCTGTACCTGTCCTGGGAGTATTTGATGGGGACAGGGTAGAGGGAGCTTTACTCCGTATCTAACCCCGTGCTGTACCTGTCTTGGGAGTGTTTGATGGGGACAGTCTGGAGGGAGCTTTACTCTGTATCTATCCCCGTGCTTTACCTGTCCTGGGAGTGTTTGATGAGGACGTGTAGAGGGAGCTTTATTCTGTATCTAACCCCGTGCTGTACCTGTCCTGGGAGTGTTTGATGGGGACAGTGTAGAGGGAGCTTTACTCTGTTTCTAACCCCGTGCTGTACCTGTCCTGGGAGTGTTTGATGGGGACAGTGTAGAGGGAGCTTTACTCTGTATCTAACCCCGTGCTGTACCTGTCCTGGGAATGTTTGATGGGGACAGTGTGGAGGGAGCGTTACTCTGTATCTAACCCCGTGCTGTACCCGTCCTGGGAGTGTTTGATGGGGACTGTGTAGGGGGAGCTTTACCCTGTATCTAACCCCGTGCTGTACCTGTCTTGGGAGTGTTTGACGGGGACAGTGTAGAGGGAGCTTTACCCTGTATCTAACCCCGTGCTGTACCTGTCCTGGGAGTATTTGATGGGGACAGGGTAGAGGGAGCTTTACTCTGTATCTAACCCTGTGCTGTACCTGTCTTGGGAGTGTTTGATGGGGACAGTCTGGAGGGAGCTTTACTCTGTATCTAACCCCGTGCTTTACCTGTCCTGGGAGTGTTTGATGGGGACAGTGTAGAGGGAGCTTTACTCTGTATCTAACCCCGTGCTGTTCCTGTCCTGGGAATGTTTGATGGGGACAGTGTAGAGGGAGCTTTACTCTGTATCTAACCTCGTGCTGTACCTGTCCTGGGAGTGTTTGATGGGGACAGTGTAGAGGGAGCTTTAATCTGTATCTAACCCCGTGCTGTACCTGTCTTGGGAGTGTTTGATGGGGACAGTGCAGAGAGAGCTCTACTCTGTATCTAACCCCATGCTGTACCTGTTCTGGAAGTGTTTGATGGGGACAGTGTGGAGGGAGCTTTACTCTGTATCTAACCCCGTGCTGTACCTGTCCTGGGAGTGTTTGATGGGGACAGTGTGGAGGGAGCGTTACTCTGTATCTAACCCCGTGCTGTCCCTGTCCTGGGAGCGTTTGATGGGGACAGTGTAGAGGGAGCTTTACTCTGTATCTAACCCCGTGCTGTCCCTGTCCTGGGAGCGTTTGATGGGGACAGTGTAGAGGGAGCTTTACTCTGTATCTAACCCTGTGCTGTACCTGTCCTGAGAGTGTTTGCTGGGGACAGTGTAGAGGGAGATTTACTCTGTATCTAACCCCGTGCTCTACCTGTCCTGGGAGTGTTTGACGGGGACAGTTTGGAGGGAGCTTTACTCTGTATCTAAAGCTGTGTTTACCTGTGCCTGGGAGTGTTTGGTGGGGCAGGAGAGTATCTAAATTGGGACAAAAAGACAAGAAGAAATAAATATTTGAAAAATTGATTGAATAAAATGCAGAACCATTCTCGACATGGGTTCATTGTGGGTGTGATTATCTGCTAGAAAATTCTAATACAATTCTTTTATTGAGTATTCTTTGCATCAGTATACTTCAGTAAGTATGATGCGGGGGGGGTGGGGGTGGGGGGTGCAATACTTTCCATATCTGGTGACCACGCCTAGCAGGGTTTTAAAATACGTTACTCTTGGCCTGAGACCATTATTTATTGCCGATCCTTAGTTGTCCACGGGTAGAGGTCGACCTAAGTGCAGCCTGTGCTCTTCATAGATCATAGATTTTCCAATGCAGAAGGAGGCCATTGGGTCCATCGAGTCTGCACCGGCCCTTACAAAGAGTACCCTACTCAAGCCCACGTATCTACCCTATCCCTGTAACCTCCACTTAACCTTTTTGGACTCTAAGGGCAATTTAGCCTGGCCAATCCACCTAACCTGCACATCTTTGGACTTGTGGGAGGAAACCGGAGCACCCGGAGGAAACCCACGCAGACACGGGGAGAACGTGCAGACTCTGCACAGACAGTGACCCAGCAGGGAATCCTACCTGGGACCCTTGAGCTGTGAAACAACTGTGCTAACCACTGTGCTGCCGTGCTGCCCACATTCTGGGCCACATCAGAGGGAAGTCAAGATATTAATAATAATCTTTATTATTGTCAGAAGTAGGCTTACATTAACACTGCAACAAAGTTACTATGAAATGCCCCTAGTCGCACACTCTGGCGCCTGTTCGGGTACACTGAGGGAGAATTCAGAATGTCCAAATTACCTAACAAGCAGGTCTTTCAGGACTTGTGGGAGGAAACCGGAGCACCCGGAGGAAACCCACGCAGACACGGGGAGAAGGTGCAGACTCCGCACAGACAGTGACCCAAGCTGGGAATCGAACCTGGGACCCTGCCGTTGCGAAGCGACAGTGCTAACCACTGTGCTACCGTGTCACCCAAGAGTAAGTCATCAGCCGGGATTTTCTTGCCCAGACCCTGGCCAGGCTCTTCCGGCCCCGTCATCCGGATCTTCCGGCCCCGTCGTAAGCCAATGGACTTTTGGCTGGAGTATCCGTGGAAATTGGAGTCACATAAAGGCAAGACTGCAGATTCCATTCCCTAAAGGACATTAGTGAGCCAGTTGGCTTTTTAATTACAATCCAACAGCATCTTGCTTACTTTTACTGACACCAGGTTAGTTTTTAAACTGAATATAAATTTCCGGAGTCTCTGAATTACCACTTCAATTCCTTGGGTTACAATATAACCACCACACTGCTGGACCAATGGCTCACAAAATGTTATTATGTGTTCGGTTTTTTCTATTGAAAACCTACAGAGTAGATCTGGGCTTGTGGACTAAATTGCAAGTGGAATGAAAGAAACATTGCGTTTTTATATTGCGTGTATTGGAGATGCTATTGAAATCAGTGAGGACATGATTCAAATTTAAATGAACGTCTAGGTGATGGGGTTGTTCATGGGAGCACTGCAGAGAACAGAGATTCATTAAGAAGTCACAATGAAGCATCAATTTGTACTGAACTGCACGCCTCGAAGTTCATTTAAACTGTCAGGGAGTCAGCGAAAAATGTGATCTTAGCACGGGGATTTCTTTTGCCAGCTTGCAAATAACCTTTTGTCTTTGCTGTTACGGCTCCCCGGTATTGTCCACCCGAGAATTGTTCTTGAACAGAAGGAGGCCATTCGGCCCATGAAGTCTGCACCTGCTCTCCCAATGAGCCATTCACCCTGTGCCATTTTCCCGCCTTCTCCCCGTAACCCAGCACATTCTCCCTTTTCAGATAACAATCTAATTCCCTTTACAATGCACCGGTTGAACCTGCCTCCACCACGCGCTCAGGCAGTGCATTCCAAACCTTAACCAGTCGCTGTGCGGAAAAAGTTTCTCCTCATTTTGCTTTTGTTTCTCTTGCCAATTGCTTTAAATCTGTGCCCGCTCATTTTCGTTCCGATGGACTATACAAAGAAAAAGGTTTGTTTGACTGAGATATCTTCAAATCTCACCTCACCGACAACATAGTCAGTCCGTTGAGATTGCTCAACACCAACATGGCAGTTTTCCCTGATGGCCAAATGAACATCTCAGGGACAGTGTCCAAAAGATGTGGAAGAATTGGTTGTTGGAAAGTGAAAACAATAATTCAGTTGGGGCAGAAACACACCACACCTTCAGTGTTAGCTATGTGGAGAGGCTGAACAGACACAGTCTGTTTTCATTAGAATGACGGAGGTTAAGGGGTGACCTGATAGAGGTTTACAAGATTATGAGGGGCATGGATAGAGTGGATGGGCAGGCATTCTTTCCCAGGGTGGAGGGGTCAGTCACCAGGGGGCATAGGTTTAAGGGCCGTGGGACAAAGTTTAGAGGAGATGTGCGAGGCAGGTTATTTACACAGAGGGTGGTGAGTGCCTGGAACGCGTTGCCAGGGGAGGTTGTGGAAGCAGGTACATTAACGGCGTTCAAAAGGCATCTTGACAAACACATGGACAGGATGGGTATAGAAGGATACGGCACAAGGAAGTGCTGAGAGTTTTGTTAAAGGTTGGTATCATGACCGGTACAGGCTTGGAGGGCCGAAGGGCCTGTTCCTGTGCTGTATTGTTCTTTGTCCTTTGTTCATTAAGAAGCATGGGTGTCATTGGGTCAAAGACTTGTGGACTGAGCTTGATCCTAATACTGTTAAAACGTGGACTATTCAATGTGCTTGACTGTACCGAGGACAATTACTTGTGGAATGATAATACTGAAGTTACTGTCCATGATGAGGAAGCTGAGGAAAATTCTTGCGATTATATGTTGTCCAACCAAGCAGCTGGGACAAATTGTTCATTGATTCAGTTGGTGAGCAGAATGGTTTTGAAGGATTTCAACATGACGTCTGTACTTAATTCTTTGTATCTGGAGTATATTGTATATTGAGTTGGATGAATGTGTATATACATAGATACAGAGAAGATAGGAGCAGGAGGGGGCCTTTTGGCCCTTCGAGCCTGCTCCGCCATTCATCACGATCATGGCTAATCATCCAACTCAATAGCCTAATCCTGCTTTCTCCCCGTAGCCTTTGATCCCATTCTCCCCAAGTGCTATATCCAGCCGCCTCTTGAATATATTCAAAGTTTTAGCATCAACTACTTCCTGTGGTAATGAATTCCACAGGCTCACCACTCTTTGTGTGAAGAAATGTCTCCTTATCTCTGTCTGAAATGGTTTACCCTGAATCCTCAGACTGTGACCCCTGGTTCTGGACACATCCATCATTGGTAACATCTTCCCCGCATCTACCCTGTCTAGTCCTGTTAGAGTTTTATAAATCTCAATGAGATACCCCCTCATTCTTCTGAACTCCAGCGAGAACAATCCCAACCTAGTCAATCTCTCCTCATATGACAGTCCCGCCATCCCTGGAATCAGTCTGGTAAACCTTCGCTGCACTCCCTCGAGAGCAAGAACATCCTTCCTCAGAGAAGGAGACCAAAACTGCACACAATACTCCAAGTGTGGCCTCACCAAGGCCCTGTACAATTGCAGCAACACATCCCTGCTTCTATACTCGAAACCTCTCGCAATGAAGGCCAACATACCATTAGCCTTCTTTACCGCCTGCTGCACCTGCATGCTTACCTTCAGCGACTGATGCACAAGGACACCCAGGTCCCGCTGCACACTCCCCTCTCCCAATTTACAACCATTCAGGTAGGAATCTGCCTTCCTGTTTTTGCTTCCAAACTTATCCAAATTATACTGCATCTGCCATTGGTTTGCCCATTCGCCCAACCTGTCCAGATCTTGCTGTAGGATCCCAGCATCCTCGTCACAATTCACCCTCCCACCGAATTTGGTATCATCTGCAAACTTTGAGATGTTACATAGAACAACAAAAGAACAAAGAAATGTACAGCACAGGAACAGGCCCTTCGGCCCTCCAAGCCCGTGCCGACCATACTGCCCGACTAAACTACAATCTTCTACACTTCCTGGGTCCGTATCCTTCTATTCCCATCCTATTCATATATTTGTCAAGATGCCCCTTAAATGTCCCTATCGTCCCTGCTTCCACTACCTCCTCCGGTAGCGAGTTCCAGGCACCCACTACCCTCTGCGTAAAAAACTTGCCTCGTACATCTACTCTAAACCTTGCCCCTCTCACCTTAAACCTATGCCCCCTAGTAATTGACCCCTCTACCCTGGGGAAAAGCCTCTGACTATCCACTCTGTCTATGCCCCTCATAATTTTGTATACCTCTATCAGGTCGCCCCTCAACCTCCTTCGTTCCAGTGAGAACAAACCGAGTTTATTCAATCGCTCCTCATAGCTTATGCCCTCCATACCAGGCAACATTCTGGTAAATCTCTTCTGCACCCTCTCTAAAGCCTCCACATCCTTCTGGTAGTGTGGCGACCAGAATTGAACACTATACTCCAAGTGTGGCCTAACTAAGGTTCTATACAGCTGCAACATGACTTGCCAATTCTTATACTCAATGCCCCGGCCAATGAAGGCAAGCATGCCGTATGCCTTCTTGACTACCTTCTCCACCTGTGTTGCCCCTTTCAATGACCTGTGGACCTGTACTCCTAGATCTCTTTGACTTTCAATACTCTTGAGGGTTCTACCATTCACTGTATATTCCCTACCTGCATTAGCCCTTCCAAAATGCATTACCTCACATTTGTCCGGATTAAACTCCATCTGCCATCTCTCCGCCCAAGTCTCCAGACAATCTAAATCCTGCTGTATCCTCAGACAGTCCTCATCGCTATCCGCAATTCCACCAACCTTTGTGTCGTCTGCAAACTTACTAATCAGACCAGTTACATTTTCCTCCAAATCATTTATATATACTACAAACAGCAAAGGTCCCAACACTGATCCCTGTGGAACACCACTGGTCACAGCCCCCCAATTAGAAAAGCATCCCTCCATTGCTACCCTCTGCCTTCTATGGCCTAGCCAGTTCTGTATCCACCTTGCCAGCTCACCCCTGATCCCGTGTGACTTCACCTTTTGTACTAGTCTACCATGAGGGACCTTGTCAAAGGCCTTACTGAAGTCCATATAGACAACATCTACTGCCCTATCTGCATCAATCATCTTAGTGACCTCCTCGAAAAACTCTATCAAGTTAGTGAGACACGACCTCCCCTTCACAAAACCGTGCTGCCTCTCACTAATACGTCCATTTGCTTCCAAATGGGAGTAGATCCTGTCTCGAAGAATTCTCTCCAGTAATTTCCCTACCACTGAAGTAAGGCTCACCGGCCTGTAGTTCCCGGGATTATCCTTGCTACCCTTCTTAAACAGAGGAACAACATTGGCTATTCTCCAGTCCTCCGGGACATCCCCTGAAGACAGCGAGGATCCAAAGATTTCTGTCAAGGCCTCAGCAATTTCCTCTCCAGCCTCCTTCAGTATTCTTTTGTTCCCTCATCCAGATCATCAATATATATTGTGAATAGCTGGGGTCCCAGCACCAATCCCTGTGGTACCCCACTGGTTACTGCCTGCCAATTTGAAAAGGACCCATTAATCCCTACTCTTTGTTTCTTCTCTGCCAACCAGTTTTCTATCCACCTCAATACATTTCCCCCAGTCCCATGCGCTTTAATTTTGCACAATAATCACTTATGCGGGACTTTGTCAAAACGCCTTCTGAAAGTCCAAATATACCACATCGACTGGCTCCCCCTTGTCGACTGTACTGGTTACCGCTTCAAAGAATTCCAGCAGATTTGTCAAGCATGATTTTCCCTTCATAAATCCATGCTGACTCTGACTGATCCTGCCACTGCTTTCTAAATGTTCCGCTATAAAGTCCTTGATAATGGATTCAAGCATTTTCCCCACTACCGATATTAGGCTTACTGGTCTATAATTCCCTGCTTTCTCTCTACCTCCCTTTTTGAATATTGGAGTGACGTGAGCTACCCTCCAATCTGCAGGGACAGTTCCAGAGTCTATAGAATCCTGGAAGATGACCACCAATACATCCACTATTTCCAGAGCCACCTCCTTAAGCACTCTGATAATGCAGATTCTCAGGCCCTGGGGATTTATCCGCCTTCAATCCCATCAGTTTTCCCAGCACCATTTCTCTAAAGATCTTAAAGTAAGGGAGCACTTAGGAGGCAGTGATCATAATATGGTAGAATTCAATCTCCAATTTGAAAGAAAGAAGGTAGAATCAGATGTAAGGGTGTTGCAGTTAAATAAAGGTAACTACAGGGGCATGAGGGAGGAACTGACGAAAATCGACTGGGAGCAGAGCCTAGTGGGAAAGACAGTAGAACAGCAATGGCAGGAGTTTCTGGGAGTAATTGAGGACACAGTACAGAGGTTCATCCCAAAGAAAAGAAAGGTTATCAGAGGGGGGGATTAGGCAGCCATGGCTGACAAAGGAAGTTAGGGAATGCATCAAAGCAAAAGAGAAAGCCTATAATGTGGCAAAGAGTAGTGGGAAGTCAGAAGATTGGGAAGGCGACAAAAACACACAGAGGATAACAAAGAGAGAAATAAGGAGAGAGAGGATCAAATATGAAGGTAGGCTAGCCAGTAACATTAGGAATGATAGTAAAAGTTTCTTTAAATACATTAAAAACAAACGGGAGGCAAAAGTTGACATTGGGCCGCTCCAAAATGACGCTGGTAATTTTGTGATGGGAGACAAGGAAATAGCTGAGGAACTAAATAAGTACTTTGCGTCAGTCTTCACAGTAGAAGACATGAGTAATATCCCAACAATTCCGGAGAGTCAGGGGGCAGGGTTGAATATGGTAGCCATCACAAAGGAGAAAGTGCTAGAGAAACTAAGAGGTCTAAAAATTGATAAATCTCCGGGCCCAGATGGACTACATCCTAGAGTTCTAAAGGAGATAGCTGAAGAAATAGTGAAGGCGTTAGTTATGATCTTTCAAAAGTCACTGGAGTCAGGGAAAGTCCCAGAGGATTGGAAAATCGCTGTTGTAACCCCCCCTGTTCAAGAAGGGAACAAGGAAAAAGATGGAAAATTATAGGCCAATTAGCCTAACCTCGGTTGTTGGCAAGATTCTAGAATCCATTGTTAAGGATGAGATTTCTAAATTCTTGGAAGTGCAGGGTCAGATTAGGACAAGTCAGCATGGATTTAGTAAGGGGAGGTCGTGCCTGACAAACCTGTTCGAGTTCTTTGAAGAGATAACAAATAGGTTAGACCAAGGAGAGCCAATGGATGTTATCTATCTTGACTTCCAAAAGGCCTTTGATAAGGTGCCTCACGGGAGACTGCTGAGTAAAATAAGGGCCCATGGTATTCGAGGCAAGGTACTAACATGGATTGACGATTGGCTGTCAGGCAGAAGGCAGAGAGTTGGGATAAAAGGTTCTTTTTCGGAATGGCAACCGGTGACGAGTGGTGTCCTGCAGGGTTCAGTGTTGGGACCACAGCTGTTCTCTTTATATATTAACGATCTAGATAACGGGACTGGGGGCATTCTGGCTAAGTTTGCCGATGATACAAAGATAGATGGAGGGCAGGTAGTATGGAGGAGGTGGGGAGGCTACAGAAAGATTTAGACAGTTTAGGAGAGTGGTCCAAGAAATGGCTGATGAAATTCAACGTGGGCAAGTGCGAGGTCTTGCACTTTGGGAAAAAGAATAGAGGCAAGGACTATTTTCTAAACGGTGACAAAATTCATAATGCTGAAGTGCAAAGGGACTTGGGAGTCCTAGTCCAGGATTCTCTAAAGGTAAACTTGCAGGTTGAGTCCGTAATTAAGAAAGCAAATGCAATGTTGTCATTCATCTCAAGAGGCTTGGAATATAAAAGCAGGGATGTACTTCTGAAGCTTTATAAAGCATTAGTTAGGCCCCATTTAGAATACTGTGAGCAATTTTGGGCCCCACACCTCAGGAAGGACATACTGGCACTGGAGCGGGTCCAGCGGAGATTCACACGGATGATCCCAGGAATGGTAGGCCTAACATACGATGAACGTCTGAAGATCCTGGGATTATATTCATTGGAGTTTAGGAGGTTGAGGGGAGATCTAATAGAAACTTACAAGATAATGAATGGCTTAGATAGGGTGGATGGAGGGAAGTTGTTTCCATTAGCAGGGGAGGCTAGGACCCGGGGGCACAGCCTTAGAATAAAAGGGAGTCACTTTAGAACAGAGATGAGGAGAAATTTCTTCAGCCAGAGAGTGGTGGGTCTGTGGAATTCATTGCCACAGAGGGTGTTGGAGGCCGGGACGTTGAGTGTCTTTAAGACAGAAGTTAATAAATTCTTGATTTCTCGAGGAATTAAGGGCTATGGAGAGAGAGCGGGTAAATGGAGTTGAAATCAGCCATGATTGAATGGTGGAGTGGACTCGATGGGCCGAATGGCCTTACTTCCGCTCCTATGTCTTATGGTCTTATGGTCTACTAATGTTGATCTCCCTCAGTTCTTCACTCTCACTAAACCTTTCATTCTCCAACATTTCTGGGATCTGATTTGTGTCTTCTTTGTGAAGACAGAACCAAAGTATGTATTTAATTGCTCAGCCATTTCTTTGTCCCTTATTATGCATTCCCCTGTTTCTGTCTGCAGTGGGCCTACATTTCTCTTTACCAATCTCTTTCTCTTCACATATCTGTAGAAACTCTTAGTGTCAGTCTTTATGTTCCCTGCAAGCTTCCTTTCGTACTGTACTTTCCCCTTCTTAATCAATCCCTTCGCCCTTCTTTGCTAAATTCTAAACTGCCCCCAATCCTCAGACCTATTATTTTTCTTGGCCAATCTGTATGCTTCTCCCTTGGATCGGATACTATTTCTAATTTTGTTTGTAAGCCATGGATTGGCCCTCTTACCCCCTTTGATTTTGTGCCAGACAGGAATGAACAGTTGCCGTAGTTCCCCCATGCGTTCCTTGAATGTTTGCCATTGTCTATCCACTGTCATCCCTTTCAGTAACTCTCCCCAATCTATCAAGGCCAACTCACACCTCATATCCTCATAGTTCCCTTTATTAAGATTCAGCACCCTAGTCTCCGAATCAACTACTTCACTCTCCACCTTGATAAAAAATTCTATCATGTTATGGTCGCTCATCCCCAAGGGGTCTCGTACAGCCAGATTGGCAATAATTCCCTTCTCATTACACAGTACCCAGACCGTATAAGACCGTAATGCATAAAATAAATAAATGTTAATAGAAAACAATATGAATTCTTTAGTTTTTACTTTATTTGATTGTGACGGCTTTTTTGGATTTCTTGGTGCATATATAAGACACTTAGCAAGAATTTGTCATCAATTACAAACATGAAAAAGCACACAACAGCTACAGTAATATATGTATATAACTCTTAATGAATCCCCCTTAGCTGTTCCAATTCAATACAAAATCCAATAAACCAAAACCCCTTACAAGGGCGTGGCCCAGCACACTGTAATCTCACTTGAATGGGACTGGTCCTTTCCCTGAGATTCTGGTCCAGCCTCGATCCAGCAGATTCAAACTCCTTCGGCATGTCAACCCTGCAAAGATAATAACCTTGTAAATGTCCATCCCAATGCCTATAAAACTGATCTTAAAAATGTGTCTTTTGCATGAGTATTTGCAGTGTGTCATTCACAATGCAATTGGCTACGCATTCAGCTCGCCTCAGCCTGAACTCCATTGTTGAATGTACCTTGGTGCCATCAACCCTATGTTTGTTGTTATAAGGCTGATTGCCATTTGGATCTTGCCAGTAATGACAGATATTGAAGAAATATGCATGGTAGTGAAAAGATGGTTGAGAGAGTTAAAAGTGCATCACAAATTGTTGCAGTCGCAAGATCCTAGTTTGTGGACCAAAATGATCCTTTTTTTAATCGAGTCGGCCAACATGCAAACACGGGTGGATATGTATCTTCATTGCCTGGGTGGGGATCTGGCTGAGTGGATCGTGATTGTACGTGACTGTTCAAAATTCTACTGTTCAATATCAGTAAGCCAGTTGGCGAAGCATTGAACTGGAGCAAATCTTTGCTCAGTCTTACATTTATTTGCAGAGTTAACCATTACCGGTATATACCTCCGAACTCAATCTCATCACTGTTATAGTAAGTGCCTCTTTATATGTGTTCAAATGAAACCACAGTTAATACCCTCTACCGGCATTAAATTGAACACAATTAACACCTACCCTCACTTCATTTCATTTGAACAGAATGATTATTTGGTGGGTTCTGCTGCCCACGCAGTGAAGATCTTCACTTTCTTTTTAAGTGTTCCAAGTGACATTTTCATAGAATTTACACTGCAGAAGGAGGCCATTCGGCCCAGCGAGTCTACACTGTCTCTTGGAAAGTGCTCTAGAAATGAGTTGCCATGGGTCACAGATGCCAGTAGATATTGGCTTTGATTCCCAGTCTGTATTGAGTTTGATTAGTGGGCATTGTGGTAGAGTTTGCTTCAATCGCTCTCTCTACCCCAGGATAAAGGGGAGGATGGTGGAATGATCCAGGCCCCTGATCCTGGTATCTATCCAGCGACTCCCTCGGAAACATTGGATGAACACAGGGTCGAGGTCAGCTGCGATGCCTCCCATGGTCTAATATTGATACACGACCAACGGCGAATGAATACAACGAGGCAATGGAAGTCTGCCAGTGCTGTCCTCCAACACAAGTCACACACCTTCAGGGACTGAGGGGGGAAACCGTGGCGGAAGGAGGAATTTGAACCGATCGTGGGGTTGGAAATGAAGAACAAAATGTATATTTTATTTAAAAGGTGCAGAATAACAAAATACCTAACACTGAAATCCAGACAGCCACAAGGAAAATCGATCATTTTGTTTGTGACTTGAGCATCTGGATCAGCGATCCTGAAACCTGACACAGTGTTTTCCATCCATTCTGGGTGTGGATCAGAAAGCTTATTTCAGGACTTTCATTTCAGACTGCAGTTTGCACTAACACTCAGCAATAAGCACAGATGGGTAAGCAGTCCTGAGTTAGCACTTGGTCAATGTGCGCATGGATGGCCTCGATTCAATTGTGTCTCAAGTCTAAAATCAGTGAAGCACGGGCTAGTAATTCATATTAACCCTTAGTCGCCCATTTCTCTTTGTGTCTTATCATGGGAAGACAGTTATTCATTTATGATAAATAGGTAGCACCCTGTTGATGGGATAATGGTGATTAAACGCAATTTATGTTGGAGCCATGGGGAATGTTTGATGTCTAATATGCAAATGTACCAGATAACCAAAGGGGCATGAAGGCTCCCAACCTTGGGGAAGGTGGTGGCACAGAGATATTGGGCGGGATTCTCCCCTACCCGGCGGGGCAGGGGGTCCCGGCGGGATGGTGTGGCATGAACCACTCCGGCGTCGGGCCGCACCTTTAGGGGCCAAGCCCTCGCCTTTAGGGGCTCGGCCCACGCCGGAGTGGTTGCCGTCCCGCCGGCTGGCGTGGAAGGGACTTCGCCGGCCGCCGTAAGTCCACACATGCGCGGGAGCGTCAGCGGCTGCTGACGTCATCCCCGCTCATGCGCAGGGGGGGGGGGTCACCTACGCGTCGGCCATCGCGGAGACTTACACGGCCGACGCGTAGTAAAAGAGTGCCCCCACGGCACAGGCCCGCCCGCGGATTGGTGGGCCCCGATCGTGGGCCAGGCCACCGTGGGGGCACCCTCCGGCACCAGATCGCCCCGCGCCCCCCCCCCCCCCCCCCCAGGACCCCAGAGCCCGCTTGCGCCGCCTGGTCCCGCCGGTAAGGGAGGTGGTTTAATTCACGCCGGCGGGACCGGCATTACAGCAGCGGGACTTTGGCTCATCGCGGGCCTGAGAATTGCCGGGAGGGGCCTGCCGACCGGCGCCGGAGAATTCGGCGGCCGGCGGGGGCGGGATTCACGCCGCCCCCCCCCCCCCGGCGATTCTCCGACCCGGCGGGGAGTCGGAGAACCCCACCCATTGTCACTGGACTAGTAATCCAGAGAGCCAGGGTATTGCTCAGGGGTCCCAGGTTCGAATCCCACCATGCCAGATGGTGAAATTTGAATTAAATAAAAATCTGGAATTAAAAGTCGAATGATTACCGATTGTTGTAAAAACCCATCTGGTTCACCAATACCCTTTAGGGAAGGAAATCTGCCATCCTTACCCGGTCTGGCCGACATGTGACTCCAGACCTACAATGCAGTTGACTCTTAACCGTCCCCCTCTGAAATGACTGAGCAAGCCACTCAGTTCAAGGGCAATTAGGGATGGGTAACAAATGCTGGCCCACATCCCAAGAACGAATAAAAAAAACCAGCCGGGAAGCTGTGTTTGAAGGGAGCTCAGAATTGGGGCCGGTTGTCTCTGATTTGCTCTCTCTTCGAGGGCCAGTGTACCTAACTGAGATTTTCCAATTGACTTTTGCCTGAATAACATAAATAGCACGAATAACAGGAAGGGACATCACTTCCCCTTGGAGTTGCTGAGTGTGCGTGGATTAAGAGTTTCAGATCTCCATCGGTACAACACTGAATTCTCAGCCCTTCTCCCAAGGCTGCCAACTTGGCAGTGAACTGTCGAGCTGATCCATGGAAGGGTGAAGGACTGAGGGAGATGATGCTGCCACTCTGGGCTGCATTGGGAGGATAGGCTTTTATAAATTATTACTGTCAGAATATAATTCGGTATGTAAGGTAAAAATTGGCAGTTGGCTTGGGTCCATTCTAGTTGATATAATTCTTCCCATCCGTTCCCATGATGCTTGTTCATTTTGTAATCTGGACAAATTTGCTTGTTGTGCCGAGAAGAGCTTCACTTTCATTCTAGGGTGAAAGAAAGTATGGAGATCATAGAGTCCCTGCAGTTCAGAAGCAGGGCATTCAGCCCATCAAGTCGGCACTCGACCTCGCTACCTCGGCCCGATCCCCTGTCCTATTCCTGCAATCCCCTGTCCTATTCCTGCGGCGAAGAACAATCTCAGTGTGAGGTTGTAGGCCAGAAGGATTGTGGGGTGGAGGGGCTCCCATCCCACCTGAGATCGAGGATGAATATCTTTTCAGTTTCCCACCCGCCAGGGAAGGGGAGCGTACAATTCCGGCCAATATTTGTGAAACGTCCCCGCGATGATTTTTATCCAGGGTCGCACACAGCAATGACCTGGCGATTGGTCTTCAATCCCTGAAGACTCCAGGCCAATCCTGGAGGGGTTGGCAACCCTTACAAGCACTGCCTGTACCTACTCCGACTGTCCTCTTCGCATTATCGTTGAAAGGCATCAGCAATTTCCCAACACAATGGTGTGGGACATTTCAATTGCCAAAACAGCCGAACAAATTGTTTTGTGTTACAAAGTCTCTGGGCAAACAATGTCAAAACTTAACTTGTTAAACGACTGGACCAGCTGGGTGCTGGGTGGCTTTTCTTAATGTGTGAAAGCCACGTTTTAAAACACGCTTAAAAGTTATTCCTTTCTGTGGGAAAAATAGTCAAAAGAATGCAAAAACAGAACCAGCCCTAAGACTGGGTTTTAAATGCTTGTAGTTTGTGTGTGTGTGTGTGTGTGGGGGGGGGGGGGGGGGGGGGGGGGGACACTGAAAGAGATGAAAACCTGAGGGCAAATTTGAGATGGACGCTATTCTTGTTTTGGTAATTGTCTTGTTTATTCAGAAAAAGTCCGTATGCTTCTAAGTCCCATGACTAATGATGTTATTAATGTGTAATTACTCTGGTTAATGTATGCGGTGACAAAAGGTATTATTATCTATTAATATGCAGTAATTACTTTATAATTACACTGTTATTCATAGAGCTCGTGATAGAATGTTGGTGGGTTTGTTTTGAGAAAAGAAGGTGAAAAAGTCACCTGCAATTATGAGTCCCTTCTGCCAAAGGTTCTGCCTCTCAATTTCTGACACGTTTGCGATGTCAACTCGGGGCAACTCCCAGTAACGCATGCTTAAAATGCAGCTGAACTTGGAGGAAAAGATTCAGTCATCACGTCCACATTCGAAGCATACAGCAGTTAAGAACTCTTGCTTCCGGTAAAGAAGGTTGAAGATTGTGATGATTCTCACTGAGGGAAATTCATTGCATTAGAATGTGAGAGGTCCCAGGGGTGGCATTGGTTAGCACTGCTACCTCACAGCACCAGGGACCCGGGTTCGATTCCGACCTTGGGTGACTGTCTGTGTGGCGTCTGCACATTCTCCCCGTGTCTGCGTGGGTTTCCTCCGGGTGCCCCGGTTTCCTCCCACAGCCCACAGATGTGATGATAAATTTGGACATGAAGGGGCAATTTAGCGTGGCCAATCCACCTAATCTTCACATCTCTGGACTGTGGGAGGAAACTGGAACACCCGGAGGGAACCCACACAGACACGGGGAAAATGTGCAGACTCCGCACAGACAGTGACCCAGCGGGGAATCGAACCTGGGACCCTGGCGATGTGAGGCACCTGTGCCACCATGCCTCCCACTCGGCTGATGAGAAATCAGGAGTTGAGCTCTCGATGGTCTCTGGGTGGGTCTGGAGTGTCAGCTACGAATATCCATTGTAAATGGCCTCTTCCTCTCAGGTTAAGCTTTTGCATTAATATTTATAAAAAGCTGATGTCAGTGGAATAAAGGATCCCTGTTTTATAACCTGTGTGTAGTCTGTGTGCTTGAATCCACATAACAATTATTAACTCGTAATAATAAAAATGTATGAGCATTGTCTTTCACTGTTACTGACTAATATAAAATAAAACAGTTTCTAACAAATGGTAGCGTTTCAAATGAAAACGTTTTTTGTTCTCACATTTACCCTACAACTCCCTCCATTTTATTGTCGGATGTTTCTAGTACCCCAGAGGACACCTCTTCAGTGAAGTCCACTAAATGCTCTGTAAATCTGTGGACATCTTTGGTTTAAGTCCCCCTCTTTCTCCCCAGCTCCCTTGGGTTGAGTTATTCAGCGGCAATACATCGAAGCCACGTAACACCTGCAAAGGACTCTGGATTGAAACCTTATCGCAAGGGTACTGAGGATCAATCCTGATGAATAACACAAGCGGAAAATCGAAATCCCAATGAATTGAAATGAAATGAAATGAAAATCGCTTATTGTCATAAGTAGGCTTCAATGAAGTTACTGTGAAAAGCCCCTAGTCGCCACATTCCGGCGCCTGTTCGGAAAGGCTGTTACGGGAATTGAACCGTGCTGCTGGCCTGCCTTGGTCTGCTTTCAAAGCCAGCGATTTAGCCCTGTGCTAAACAGCCCCTGGAAAGGGTGGAATTGCCTGTGCCACCTAGGGATGATGAGGTGCCACGTGGCAATCCATCAATGACGGATCACTCCAAAGCGTCCTGGGTTGCTTCACTTATTTTGAAAATGCAGTGATCGTTACGGAGGCAAACAAAACTGTTGTTTTGCATACAGCAAGATCCCAGCACACAGCAAAGAGAGAGGTGACCACTTAATTCCTGATTTGGTGATGTCGATTGAGCAAGCAATGCTGACAAGGACGATTGGCGAACTCCCTGCCTCTTGGATTACTGCCACGAGATCTTGTACATGCACCAGAGCAGGTAGACCGAACCTTGGCCAAACGCCGCATCTGAAAGCACCTCTGACAGTGCAGCACTCCCTCAGTAATGCACTGATTATCAGTCTACATGGGCGCGATCGTACGGCCTATTCACACCCGATTTGGTGACGTGGCAAGGCCATTAAATCTCGTGAGAGGCCGCTCGTGAGATTTACGGCGCCCTGGTCACCTCACGAGATCCAACGAGATCTCATAAGACGTCCCGATCTGGATCTGGCCTTCACTGGGTACGATCCAGATTTTCATGTTTGAGTGAGCTGTTAACTTCACTTAAATATGTCTGGGCCTGGAGCGGAGAATGGCCGTTAACCTGGAAATCGGGACCGGTGCCGCTGAAGCGATTCACCGGTTCCCGGAGATTCACTTGGGAATCGCTCGCTCGCGATCTACGCGGCGTGGGGAGGGGGCCATTGACAGAGGCCCTCCCCGTGCAAAACTGGCCGAGTTCCCAACGGCGTGGTCCGAGCCACATATCGGCTGTCGGGAATCTCAGGTGGCGGCTGCGGACTCAATCCGCGGCCGGCCTGGTGGGCGGCGGGAGGCTCGCTCACCGGGGGGAGGGGGGGGTCTCATAAGCGATCGGGCGTCACGGGTCAGCGGGCGCGCGCGATCTCAGGGGGGCCTACATTTCTGATGACGGTCTGCGGTGCGATCCGCCATCACGGCCAGAAGTGCGGGGCTCCGTATCCACAGCCAGAGCTGCGAGAAGCAGTCCAGGGCCCTGATAGCGTCCTGCAGGTGGGACAATCGCTCAGGACTTTCTTAAGGAAAGTCCAGAGAGGGGACATAGCCCCATTTTTGGAGAATCCAGCCCCTGGTCTGAACTGGTCTTGTATACTTTAAAATGGGACACCAGTAAAACAGGGAAATAAGAACACTGGTCTGAACTGGTCTTGTATACTTTAAAATGGGACACCAGTAAAACAGGGAAATAAGAATACTGGTCTGAACTGGTCTTGTATACTTTAAAATGGGACACCAGTAAAACAGGGAAATAAGAATACTGGTCTGAACTGGTCTTGTATACTTTAAAATGGGACACCAGTAAAACAGGGAAATAAGAATACTGGTCTGAACTGGTCTTGTATACTTTAAAATGGGACACCAGTAAAACAGGGAAATAAGAATTCTGGTCTGAACTGGTCTTGTATACTTGAAAATGGGACACCAGTAAAACGGGGAAATAAGAATACTGGTCTGAACTGGTCTTGTATACTTTAAAATGGGACACCAGTAAAAAGGGGAAATAAGAATACTGGTCTGAACTGGTCTTGTGTACTTTAAAATGGGACACCAGTAAAACAGGGAAATAAGAACACTGGTCTGAACTGGTCTTGTATACTTTAAAATGGGACACCAGTAAAACAGGGAAATAAGAATACTGGTCTGAACTGGTCTTGTATACTTTAAAATGGGACACCAGTAAAACAGGGAAATAAGAATACTGGTCTGAACTGGTCTTGTATACTTTAAAATGGGACACCAGTAAAACAGGGAAATAAGAATACTGGTCTGAACTGGTCTTGTATACTTTAAAATGGGACACCAGTAACACAGGGAAATAAGAATTCTGGTCTGAACTGGTCTTGTATACTTGAAAATGGGACACCAGTAAAACGGGGAAATAAGAATACTGGTCTGAACTGGTCTTGTATACTTTAAAATGGGACACCAGTAAAACAGGGAAATAAGAATTCTGGTCTGAACTGGTCTTGTATACTTTAAAATGGGACACCAGTAAAACAGGGAAATAAGAATTCTGGTCTGAACTGGTCTTGTATACTTGAAAATGGGACACCAGTAAAACGGGGAAATAAGAATACTGGTCTGAACTGGTCTTGTATACTTTAAAATGGGACACCAGTAAAAAGGGGAAATAAGAATACTGGTCTGAACTGGTCTTGTATACTTTAAAATGGGACACCAGTAAAACGGGGAAATAAGATTTCTGGACTGAACTGGTCTTGTATACTTTAAAATGGGACACCAGTAAAACGGGGAAATAAGAATACTGGTCTGAACTGGTCTTGTATACTTTAAAATGGGACACCAGTAACACAGGGAAATAAGAATACTGGTCTGGTATACTTTAAAATGGGACACCAGGCCTCCGATGGCCTGGGAGATCCTCTCAGGTACCGTTATATCGGGTTCGCGTCTGTGTGGACGGCGCCATGGCGAGGTTTCCATGGTGCGGGTGTTCTATCCCGGGCCTTGGGAGACTCAAGTGCAAACATATTGAAGTGAGGCTAACTGCTCACTTAAACATGCAAATTTGTATCCTGCCCTGTGAAGGCGTGATCCAGATTACGCGAGATCTCGCTGGACGGCTGTGACAGTGCCGTTCGATCGTGCCCAAGAACATTGCCCTGACCAGGGGCGAAATTCTCCGGAAACGGCGCGATGTCTGCCGACTGGTGCCCAAAACGGCGCCAATCAGACGGGCATCGCGCCGCCCCAAAGGTGCGGAATGCTCCGCATCTTTGGGGGCCTAGCCCCAACATTGAGGGGCTAGGTCGGCGGCGGACGAATTTCCGCCCCGCCAGCTGGCGGAAATGGCCTTTGTTGCCCCGCCAGCCGGCGCGGAAATGACATCTCCCGGCGGCGCATGCGCGGGAGCGTCAGCGGCCGCTGACGGCATTCCCGCGTATGCGCAGTGGAGGGAGTCTATTCTGCCTCCGCCATGGTGGAGACCGTGGCGGAGGCGGAAGGGAAAGAGTGCCCCCACGGCACAGGCCCGCCCGCGGATCGGTGGGCCCCGACCGTGGGCCAGGCCACCGAGGGGGCACCCCCCGGCGCCAGATCGCCCCGCGCCCCCCCCAGGACCCCGGAGCCCGCCCGCGCCGCCTTGTCCCGCCGGTAAGGTAGGTGGTTTAATTTACGCCGGCGGGACAGGCATTTTAGCGGTGGGACTTCGGCCCATCCGGGCCGGAGAATCGAGCGGGGGGCCCGCCAACCGGCGCGGCGCGATTCCCGCCCCCGCCGAATATCCGGTGCCGGAGACTTCGGCAACCGGCGGGGGCGGGATTCACGCCAGCCCCCGGCGATTCTCCGACCCGGCGGGGTGGTCGGAGAATGTCGCCCCTGGTCTTGTATTCTTTAAAAAGGGACACGAGTAAAAACTGGGAAATAAGAATCCTGCTCTGAACTGTTTTTCCCAATGGGCTGCACCTCTGTGACATTGGAGAAGTCCTGGGAACATTAAGAAGTGGGACTGTGGAAGGTTTGAATTAAAAAATACCAATTGGACCGATTTTCTGGTTGGCACCTGTTGGAAAATCCTGGGCCTCCAGCTCCTGGATTTACTGTCCTCATCCATTCAAACGAATGATCACTCCAGGGGTGTGATTCCTTTGCCCAGTATCCCTTGCAAAAGACGCTGTAAGTTTGGAGCCTTAATGTATGCCAGGCAGACGTTTGACTATCGAAGCAACCATTTTGTTCACAGTCGAGAGTTATAAATGAAATGGCTGTTGAATAATTAGGCAATTTCGTATTGGGTCTTATCTAAACTTGGCTGAATTGGCCAGATGCTACTAATTGTATCGTGCTTGGCTGGAGAAGGCCAGATTTGTGCTCGGGCTCCCAGCACATTGCTTGTGTTCCTACTTTAGAGATGTAGAGAGAAACTTTTGTTCCCAATGTATCTGTGAGGCCAACCTCCCATTGATAAGAAGCTTACAGCCCAACTGTATCCTTTATCTCTCTCTTGGCTCGTGAGATTGTGTGCAGTCACCACAGTGTTACATTCTTCCATTTTAAATTGCTTTCTCGCTACTCCTTGCTCCCTATGCAGGCTGAATTTAAAACCCTTTCAAGAAGCACTGGGTTCTGTGACATCCTCACCACATATTCTCTTGTGGCGTGTTTTCCTCCACTCACTCGGTAAAAGGTCAGCTCCAGCACAGAGCAAGTTTCTTCAGTGTAAATTAAAGGCGACATTTTGAAAAAGGCTGGCAGAGGGAGGAAGGTGCGCCTGGTTCACTTTTAAAGATGATCCATTTGTGGGCGATCTAAACAGATCTATTACATGTGACAGGGTTTTAAAGGTGAGATGCATTCATCTCAATCCTACTTTTCTGAGGGGTGACAGCAGTCACTTTGGATGTCCAATACATCTCACAAATCAGGTTGAATTTCACATCAGGTTGCCGGGGGGTGGGGGGGTGGGGGGGGGGGCGGTGGTATGTATTGCTCGATTATAAGAGGAGATTCACTAGGTTAATCCCAGAGCTGAAGGGGTTGGATTACGAGGAGAGGTTGAGTAGACTGGGACTGTACCCGTTGGAATTTAGAAGGATGAGGGGGGATCTTATTGAAACATATAAAATTATGAAGGGAATGGGTAGGATAGATGCGGGCAGGTTGTTTCCACTGGCGGGTGAAAGCAGAACTAGGGGGCATAGCCTCAAAATAAGGGGAAGTAGATTTAGGACTGAGTTTAGAGAAAGAAGAAAGAAAGTCGCTTATTGTCACGAGTAGGCTTCAATGAAGTTACTGTGAAAAGCCCCTAGTCGCCACATTCCGGCACCTGTTCGGGGAGGCTGGTACGGGAGGTTTAGGAGGAACTTCTTCACCCAAAGGGTTGTGAATCTATGGAATTCCTTGCCCAGTGAAGCAGTAGAGGCTCCTTCATTAAATGTTTTTAAGATAAAGATAGATAGTTTTTTGAAGAATAAAGGGATTAAGGGTTATGGTGTTTGGGCCGGAAAGTGGAGCTGAGTCCACAAAAGATCAGCCATGATCTCATTGAATGGTGGAGCAGGCTCGAGGGGCCAGATGGCCTACTCCTGCTCCTAGTTCTTATGTTCTTATAATGTGCTCAACAAGCAGAGAGTGGGACTCAGCCTTGACAGCTAATTGGCTGGTGGCTCTTGCAGCCCCAGCAGCGCCAGAGCTCAGCAATGGGCGCTGATGGGACTTGAAGTCCTTTCCACAAAGAGGATAGCATGGATCCCAGAGAAAGGCAAGTCAAGCCTTTTTGGGCAAGGGGGGATCAGGAACCCGTGGGGGTGGGGAGGGGGGGGGGGCGGAGGTGCGAGAGAGGTCAATTGGGAGAAGGCACAAAGAGGTGGGTATGATCTTGGTGAGGGTGACCCCAGTGCGCACAGCGTGATGATAGTCATTAAGCAAGTTTGTACATCATGTTATGCACGACCTCCGACCACTAGGTGGCAGTGTAAACCTACCACGTGACCCTGCGGCAGGGGAGTTGGGAGTAGGTCGTGCTGGAGGACAGACGTATTTTGCAGTAGCTCTACAATAATTAATTAGTGTTAGTAGCTTATTATTTTATTCATTCAGTTGTTCCACAATAAATTATTTAAATGAGACGTTCTGTAGTTTATCACTCACTTTGGCCAGTCTACAGAACCTGACACACAGTACCTCTGTTCCTTCCCACCCATTTACCACCTTTGGTGGAAAAGCAGCCTTGCCACTCTCACCTGCCTTCGACGGGATTGAGGGCCTTAGGTGCCCATTCATTGGCAATAAATGCGTCTTGGGTAACCCAAAATGGACTATAGTGGAACGGCAGTTCTTTGCAACATGCTCAATTTGCCTTTCTCATTCAAGTCAGCGAGGTATTCACCAATTCATTACAGGCCAAGATTGATTTCACCCCTTCCCCGAAGTATCTGCTTCCCTGTCTTGTTTTATTGCAAAACCTTTGTGATTGGCCATGTCCCATTTATTGGACACCATCAGTGCAGGGGAGACGGCAAATGTAGATCAGAAAGTCATGATTCAGTGACACCCAGCTTGGGTTTTGGAAGCCTGTGGCAGGTGCACAAAGGTGTCCAGACTTTGGGGTCACAGGAACGGTTTGAGGTAAACCTGTGCTCGATTCCCAAAGCAAGGATGGAGGGGAGGAAAAGAACGGTGAACTGGGAGCTTGGAAGGAATGTCATGTGAGAGTACCTTTAAGAAATGTGTGTTTATAAATGGGTGAGTATATAAGTATTGTAGTGAGAGTACCTTTAAGAAATGGGTGTTTATTACTGCAGTGATGTCAGAGAGTGGGTGGAGCTGGGCTGTATATCAGCTTTTTACTTTTATTTTAGGTTGTTTGCTGCAGGGTGTGTTTTAGTTTCATTTTCAGTGTTGGAGCTGAAGCCAGACAGAAAGGTGTACTGTTGATCTCTCTGCCATGAGAAGACTATCTCTTGATCATTTGGTGAATTCAGAATTATAAATGTTCTCAGTAGTGAATGTAAACCTGATGTGCTTCTGTTACAAGGTGTTTCTTTTGTCTTCTGGATGTTGTTTGGGAAGTTATTAAGGATTACTTAGTGTTGTATTCTTTGGGGGTTGTATTTGAATTGATGGTTGCTAAGACGTTCACTGTATGTTCTAAAAAGGTTAACTTGAGTTCATAGAATAAACATTGTTTTGCTTTCAAGAATACTTTTCCATTTCTGCTGTCCCACACCTGTAGAGTGGGCCGTGTGCTCCCCATACCACAATCTAGTAAAAGTTGTGGGTCAGGTGACCTCCATGATACACTCTGGGGTTCTCTAAACCCCGGCCCATAACAGGAACAAGAGAGGAAAACTCAGTTGCTTTCCGGATGTGGTTTTGCTGTACAAATGAACAGGCAATGGAAAGACATTCATAGGCTGCAGATACACCAAGATCTCCTGTCACCACACTGAGAATTCTGCGGTGACTTGTAAATTATACTTTCCCATCAAATGTCAGGTTTTGGCGAAGAAAGAAGGCCAATTGAAGCACTCATAAGGTTCACAAGCTTGAAATGCAAAACTCTAACCATTCTTTCGATGGCTACCACTACAGCTCGGTGCATGAAAAAGAGTCGGACAAACTCAAAACGTTGGGAGAGATTCTTGTGCCTCTCCCCGGCGTGGCAGATGACCCGCCATTGGCTGATGACGGGATCTTCTCGTCCCGCCGCTGTCAAGGGGAGTTCCCGCTGGACCCACCCCATGCTGCCAGGAAGCTCGCGGAGGGAGTGTGCCACCGGTGGGACTGAAAAATCCCACCAGCACGAACAGCCAGAAGATCTCGCTCATTAATTCTGCTTCTCTCTCCTCAGATGCTGCCTGACCTGCGGAGTTTTTTTCCAGCATTTTCTGCTCTTATTATGTTGCATGGGTGCGTTGGGCGCATTGAAGCCAATTCGATAAACTGCTCGGAGACTGTGTGAAGTGGCAAGTGTGATATATGTTGCAAAAGCCAGCTGTTAAGTAGTCAAACACTGTTACAGTGCATAAATGATAAATGAGCAACAATAAAAGAAGAAGCCAGCCTAATATTTGTTCACATTTCTCTAAATTAAATTTTTCACCTTGGAGTAATCCTTGTGCCAAATTATTTTCTTTGGATGAACGAATTTTAGTTCTTTTCTTGAAATTTCAATTTTACAAAGTGCCATTGAGTGGGCTAGTTCTAATGATGTGATGCGCGTTAAATGAGGTGTTACCTCTTCAGCTAGTACAGTTGTCTCCGACTGTTTCAGAATGATTTCTGCTAGATAGGGGAAGATATAGCCAGGGAAACTACCTCGTGACTGAGTTTCCTCCAGAGTGCATTTGATGGATTAGTTTGTAAAGCACTGTGCACCACAGGACTGATTCATCTATATGAGAAAATGGCCCAGGTTTGATCTGTTGTATTAGCAAAGCAGGAGAGATGACGTAAGAACAAAGAACAAAGAAATGTACATCACAGGAACAGGCCCTTCGGCCCTCCCAGCCTGCGCCGATCCAGATCCTTTATCTAAACCTGTCACCTATTTTCCAAGGATCTACTTCCCTCTGTTCCCCGCCCGTTCATATATCTGTCTAGGTGCATCTTAAATGATGCTATCGTGCCCACCTCTACCACCTCCGCTGGCAAAGCGTTCCAGGCACCCACCACCCTCTCTCTGCGTAAAAAACTTTCCATGCACATCTCCCTTAAACTTTTCCCCTCTCACCGTGAAATCGTGACCCCTTGTAATTGACACCCCCACTCTTGGAAAAAGCTTGTTGCTATCCACCCTGTCCATACCTCTCATAATTTTGTAGACCTCAATCAGGTCCCCCTCAACCTCCGCCTTTCCAACGAAAACAATGCTAATCTACTCAACCTTTCTCATCGGGGTGATGAAGGCTAAGAAGCGGCTGATAGCGGCACAGAAAGAGATTAGAATGTGTGAATGACAGAACAAAGGTGAGCAGAGTGTCAAAGGGCAACTAGGGACAGACGGCCCAAGTGGAGTGGGGGGAGGGGAGGGGGACAATGGTGAGGGAAAAGCAGAGCAATGGAAGAAATGAAAATAAATGGATAGAAATAAAAATGGGGTGAAGGTGGAGGGGAGAGTTCACAGTCTGAAGTTGTTGAACTCAATGTTAAGTCCGGAAGGCTATAAAATGCCTAATGAGAGGATGAGGTGCTGTTCCTCCAGTTTGCACTGGGCTTCCACTGGAACACTGCAGCAGGCCAAGGACGGATGTGTGAACGTGAGAGCAGGACGGGGAGTTGAAATGGCAGCGACAGGAAGGTCTGGGTCCTGCTTGCGGACGGACCGGAGGTGTCCTGCAAAGCGGTCACCCAGTTTGCGTTTAGTCTCTCCAATGAGAGACCGCACTGAGAGCAGCGAACGCAACAGACAGATTGAAGGAGGTGCACGTGATGCGCTGCCTCGCCTGAAAAGAGTGTTTCGACCCTGGGATGGTGAGCAGGGAGGAGGTAAAGGGGCGGGAGTTACACCTTCTGCGATTGGATGGGAAGGTGCCGTGGGAAGAGGGTGAGGTGTTGGGGGTGATGTTTGTGAGGGGGGGGGGGGGGTTGATGTTTGCGTCCTGCAACATCAAGCATGAATATCGCACCTTTTGCATGGTTGTACTGACATCAGACCAGAGGAGGAGATATCAGGACACGTGATCAAACTCCTGGTCAAAGGGGTAGGTTTCAAGGAGTGCCTTAGAGGAGGAGAGGGAGGGGGCGAGGGGTCGGGAGGGAATTCCAGAGCTCGGGGCCTGGAAGACAAGGCTGCTAGCCGAGTGAAAATGTTCAGGGAATACATTAAAAAGCTAGAATTGAAGAGAGACAGATTTCTTTCGAGTATTATCCGCTTTGAAGGGATGGACGATTCTTCCTGTTGAAATTGGAAAAGTGTATGTTTGCTGTGTGAGCTCTGATCGGCATACTCCCTGTTCCTTAGGAGTAAGGAATTGTAAACCAGCGGTAAGAGTACGCAAACCATTCCCTCCAGAAATTCCTGCCTCTAATATTGAGCTGTTGGCTCTTGGGAGAGTCACATGTTATCTCCATGCACAGCTGCATGGCTGTGTTCGAACCAAATCATAAATTCCAGAAGCTGTCACACTCAATTGATGAAAATGTAAGTTATTTTGCAGTAAGGAGGAGAAAAGCATTTTAAACAAAGGCAGTCCCGCAGTACTGAATGCTGCAAATCATTTTACCCCATCTCTTCACTGTAAATTAAAGCATTCAACACGTTTCCTCTGAAGTTACTCATGCAGTTCATTTCTTTTTGTGCACTTTTATTGCGATCCGAAAGCATTCGGGTGAAGAAGTGCTTCTTAGTGCCTCATACATTTGTGAACATGATCCTTTGTCTGCTTTCTTTATGTGATGCAAACCTGTTCCTGTTGTAATCGCACCGTGCGATCTTGCTGTACAAGTTCCAAGGCTGCTTTAGCGATGAAAATGAGAGATAATGAGCAGGCCCTTGGAAAGCCCACCACAGACTCCTCCAGTGCCAAGAACGTGGCAGCAGTCGAGATCGTCCAGGGGTTTGAACTGCCCTAGGGTGACTCCAGGTACGGTTCGATGTGTGTGATGTTGAACGTCACAGTGGCCCTTTAATCTGTTGGCAGTGTTTTCCCCCAAGGGCAGCACGGTAGCACAAGTGGATAGCACTGTGGCTTCACAGCGCCAGGGTCCCAGGTTCGATTCCGGCTTGGGTCACTGTCTGTACGGAGTCTGCACGTTCTCCCCGTGTCTGCGTGGGTTTCCTCCGGGTGCTCCGGTTTCCTCCCACAAGTCCCGAAAGATGTGCCGGTTAGGTGGATTGGCCATGCTAAATTGCCCTTAGTGTCCAAAAAGGTTAGGAGTGGTTATTGGGTTACGGGGATAGGGTGGAACTGAGGGCTTAAGTGGGTCGGTGCAGACTCGATGGGCCGAATGGCCTCCTTCTGCACTGTATGTTCTATAAAAAAGGCACTGATGTAAAGGTTGGTGAGGTTTGGATCCTTTGTAGTTCTCAAGTTTGTGACTGGAGGAAGATATATCCATTGAAATTCTGATGAACCTGTTCATATAACCCGTTTCTGGCTAGGAATGGAGGGGAATTGGGTGGCATGAGCTGGAAACATGAGTTCAGGTCCCCTCCATGGCATCTGGGGAATTTAAATTCAATTAATTAGTAAATCTCATTAATAATGATCAAGAAACTAACAGGCTGTCGTAAAAATCTATTGGTTCACTCATGCCCTTGAGGGAAGGAAATCTGCCGTCCTTACCCGGTCTGGCCTACATGTGACTCCAGACCCACAGCAATGTGGTTGACTCTTACCTGCCCTCTAAAATGGCCAAGCAAGCTACGCAGTTGAATCCCAAACAGGCGCCGGAATGTGGCGACTAGGGGCTTTTCACAGTAACTTCATTTGAAGCCTACTTGTGACAATAAGCGATTTTCATTTCATATCACGCGGACTGTAATGGTTCAAGGTGACTCGCCATCACCTTCTCAAGGGCAGTTAGGGATGGGCTTTGCCAGTGTTGAACAAAGAATTAACAAAAAGTAGTTGTTTGGTAGTATGGAACTTGAGTATTGCACTCATTAGGACAGCATCTCAAAAATACCAAATCTAAAGGGAACAACAATTTATACTGCATGAAAAGAGAGTGCTGATTGCTTGGTAAGTGCTCTGATTGGTAGAGGCGTTGGTCGGAATTCTCCGGCTGTCGGGATTCACTTTTCCCGCCAGCAGTGCACTCCCGCCAGTGCGGGATGGTTCCAATGGGAAATCCCATCGATAAGGGGCGGGAAGATAGAATTCCGCCGCCAATGAATGGCGCGCTACTGGGGCACCGGAGAATCCTGCCCATTGTGATGGAGAATGCACCAGGGCACAGTTATCTGCCAGACTTTTGTTTAAATTCATGTGACCCAGAGATTTTTGCATGCATGATGCGTGCATAGTTGGTGAATCGAAAGTATCTCGGTTCACTCCATTTCCAATGTCATTTTCTTTTGATCCTCTGACGGAAAAGCAATTGTAACGAATTCCAAGACCTTTGGCACTGATGTTTACATTTTGTTTGACCTTAAGCAAACCACAAAGTTCTTTGATAAGGACTTGATTATTTTATTGAAAGTATTTTTTAATATTGCGATTCCTCTTGAGCCCTGGCTGCTTTCCAGTGAAGTTTTTAATGGCTGTGTTTGTGGATTTATCTGTTTTTTCTCGTCTCAGTCAAGACTGATTACTGTGGCTTGCGTCGGGGACGTGAGAAAGGATTAGATTTAACTGCATGCAAAATATTGATCTTGTGTAGCCGATGGGAATCCATGCTTGACTTCCCTGCCCTGAAGCCACTCGCTTTGTTTGAAGGCGTGATTGCTTGTCACCTTCTGAAAGGTAGCTCCATGCTCCACATCCAGGAGACTTACCATTGCACGTAATGTGAGCAATATCAATACCAGCCAGTTTACCTGATCCATATCAAGTGGCTTCAAGCCTCAAAATTACATGGAATATGAACTGCATTGAGGGAGGTAGCGCTTAAACACACGAGTGCATTTTACCCACCACCTAAATGCTCCCAACACTTGTTGATGGCGGCTTTGCTGAAATGCAGTACTGTCGCCACTGGTACCTCTACTTGGTGCGACATTGACGGTCGGAGCTATTTGACTGCACTTCACCTCCGGCAAAGCCTATTATAGAACCATAGAAAAATTGCAGCACAGAAGGAGGCCATTCGGTCCACCTTGTCCATGCCAGCCCGAGGACACCCAGGTGTCCCACCTTCCTGCACCCCTGCCCGTAGCCCTTGTAGCTTACAGCACTTACGGTGAAGACCCAGGTACTCTTTTTAAAAGAGTTTAGGCTCTCCGCCTCCACCACCAACTAGGGCAGCGAATTCCGGACTCCCAATTCCCGCTGTGTAAATATGACGGTAATCCTGTATGTACACTTTCCGTAGTACACATGAATGTCGGTACGCATGGGCAGTCATTGCTTCAGGTGATGAGTCCTTTAGTGAATTTCCTTCACAGTTTGAGTGCAGATTAAAATCTCTGGAATACATAGAACATAGAACGATACAGCGCAGTACAGGCCCTTCGGCCCACGATGTTGCACCGAAACAAAAGCCATCTAACCTACACTATGCCATTATCATCCATATGCTACAGTGGTATACAGGCGGTACTGATCTTAGTTTAGCAATATCTTACTCACAGCTTTTCCAGGAGAGGCCTCTGGCTTCACCTTAGCCTGTTCTTAGGGCGAGTGACCCGATTCTGGTTTCTGCTTCACATCAGCCTCTTTCTTGCAGAGATTCTGGACTTTGCTTGCACAGCCTTTTCTGGTGGGAGGGAGAGTTATCAGATTCGCACAGTTGCCTTTTGGTGAGAATTAACTGGATATTTCCTGGCGTGAGTTGGGTAGATTCCTCCATCCAGCCCGCAGAATTGCAAGTGAAACAAACTCCAGCGTCGTGGCACTGAAAAACATGTCAGTGGACCAGAACCAATCACCACTAGTCACCGGGCAGGGCACAGGCATTTGAGCCAATTCATTGGCTGCCAGCCAAGTCCATCAATCCAAGTCACTGATGCCGTCAAAATTCTTCCTGCTTAATTTAAAGACACAGGTCATGGCGTCTGCTTGAGTGAAAGATACAGGCCATGGCTTCTGCTGTATCTTTAATTCAATTAATTTAATTTAATTAATGCAGCCTGTATCTTTAATTCAAGTCACAGGTCCATTAGTCATCTATGGATCAAAATGGTAACAGCAAAAAATAAAAGAAGGGGAAATAAAGGAATAAACAAGAAACAAACAGGAGGGACCCTTACACCCTGAGCAGGGGTGTTGGCCTGGGCTAGGCTTCGTGGAGGGGGGGGGGGGTATAGGTGTCTCAGCACCCACGTGTCCACCATGCCAACCCATGGACCCTGTGGTCCCGTTCCGGGGACAACCCCAGCCTCAGCACAGCTGCCCACCGACCACCCTGCCCACCGACTACCCATTACTTCGACTGACCGCGGAGGCCTCTGGCCATGCGGCTGAAGGCTATAGCTATTTGGGAATTGGCTATCATGGTTAAATGAGCTCTTCACATATCCCAAGTGGATACCCGTGGGTAGGCGTGCCATGTAACATGGGGAGCTATTTACTGGCATCCCAATCAGACCGTGATGCCAGCACACCGCGGGAGGCAACACCACACATGCAGTGGCCAACATCTGAACACCCAGGAGCGGGGCCCCAGAACCGGGGACATTTCCGTGACCAGAGGGTGGATGAGTGAACCGGGGAGGGAACTAGTGCCTGGTCCAGGAAATTTTACCAGTGAGTGTCTGGGGTATAGGGTGTGAGGTCCAGTGAGCAGGGATCCCCGCTGTGGCCAGGAGTGAGTGGGCAGGACGTGTTGGATGGCAAGGGGAGGGGGGAGGATCATTAGAGGGTGGAAGACACTGCTGATTATCAGTCTCACACCCTCGCCAATTCCATACACATATTGCACGGGATTCCGCCTCAACAAGGAGATGGTGCAGCACCTGTGCCATGTCCTCGCGGACTCGTGCAGGAGGATTCTCGCTCCCGATGGCTGTACAAGTCACTGTAGCCTTGAACCTCTGCGCCTCAGGATCACTCCAGGGCTCGAATGTGGACTTGTGTGGCATCTGACAAGCTGCAACCCACAAGTGCATCCATCAGGTCACGGATGACCTGTTGCCCGGCAGGAAACTATATAAACTTTGACATGTCCAGGCCCAACAAGATGCCTGGGCAGCAGGATTCTCCGCCATTGATGGGATGCCCCAGGTCCAGGGGGTAATGGACGGCATGCATGCCGCCTTGCTCTCACCAGGCCATCTGGGAGTGCCCGACATGAACAGGAAGGAGTTCCACTCCCTGAACATCCAGCTCGTGTGCTCTCACCAGATGAGAATCAGGTACGTGTGTGCACGCGTCCCAGGGAGTGTGCATGACAGTTACATCCAGGTGAAGTCAGACACCCCGGCCTCTTCGAGGACCACCCCAGGATGACTGGTTGGCTCTTCGGGGATGAGGGGTACCTGCTGAGGACCTGGCTAATGACATCAGTATGGAGGCTGGTGACAAATGCGGAGACCCAATACAGCGAGGCCCATGTGGCCACCTGGGTTGTCATTGAGCGGTGCATCGGACTGCTTAAAATGCGGTTCCGATGCCTCGACCGCTCTGGTGGTGCCCTGCAGTACACTCCCCCAAGAGTGTCGCCCGCGTTGTGGCGGTCTGCTGTGTCCTCCACAACCTGGCACAGCGGCGGGGAGACGTGGCTGTACCCACCTGAGACTGGGACATGCCTGACCGCTAATGTCACCCGCCGAGGTGTGGGTCTCTGTGCTGGTGGAGGGTGGGGATGGCAGATGTGCCACGATAACGGTGGCATCCTCGGAGCTCTCCTCCGAGGTGATCGCTTGGGAGATCTGCGAGGTCAAAGGTCCCACAACCCTCCTTTCAATTCTTAATGGTTGGGGTATTTCGCCATCTCGAGGACCAAATGAAGGATACACATCCCTTGTCAAAGACAATGTGGAATGGTGGGAGTCATGTGACATAGACCTCTATCTTATGTAACTCGGGATATTACCTTGCTGTACTGCAAAACCTCAGTCTCCATTTTAACCAGCTAATCAGCAGCATCACAAAAAGAAATTGAATATCTGCCCCATCCACACTGCCTTGGCTGGAACTCAGTACGGTCACTGACAAGACTGATTCATTCTTGCATGCTTGTCTCATTATTAAAAATTCATTTCTGGATCGCTGTCAAGACCCAGCATTTATTGCCCATCCCTAATTGCCCCTTGAGAAGGTGGGAATGAGCTGCCTTCTTGAACCGCTGCAGTCCCTGTGGTGTAGGTACACCCACAGTGCTGTTAGGGAGGGAGTTCCAGGATTTTGACCCAGCGACAGTGAAGGAACGGCCGAAATATTTCCAAGTCAGGATGGTGAGTGACTTGGAGGGGAACCTCCAGGTGGTGGGGTTCCCAGGTATCTGCTCTTGTCGTCCTAGAGGCAGAGGTCATGGGTTTGGAAGGTGTTGTCTAAGGAACCTTGGTGAGTTGCTGCAGTGCATCTTGTAGATGGTACACACGGCTGCCATCATTTGTCAGTGGTGGAGGGTTTGAATGTTTGTGGAAGGGGGAACAATCAAGCCGGGCTGCTTTGTCCTGGATGGTGTCGAGCTTCTTGAGTGTTGTTGGAGCTGCACTCATCCAGGCAAGTGGAGACTATTCCATCACACTCCTGCCTTGTGCCTTGTAGATGGTGGACAGGCTTTGGGGGGTCAGGAGGTGAGTTACTCTCCGCAGGATTCCCAGCCTCTGACCTGCCCTGGTAGCCACAATATTAATGCGGCTAGTCCAGTTCAGTTTCTGGTCAATGGTAACCCCCAGTATGTTGATTGTGGGGATTCAGCGATGGTAATGCCATTGAATGTCAAGAGGGAATGGTTAGATCCTCTCTTGTCGGAGATGGTCATTGCCTGGCACTTGTGTGGCATGAATGTAACTTGCCACTTGTCAGCCCAAACTGGATATTGTCCAGGTCTTGCTGCATTTGGACAGGGACTGATTCATTATCTGAGGAGTCGCGAATGGTGCTGAACATTGTGCAGTCATCCGCGAACATCCCCATTTCTGATCTTATGATGGAAGGGAGGTCATTGATGAAGCAGCTGACGATGGTTGGGGCCTAGCACACTTCCCTGAGCAGCTCCTGCAGTGATGTCCTGGAGCTGAGATGATTGACCTCCAACCATCACAACCATCTTCCTTTGTGCCGGGTATGGCTCCAACCAGCGGCGAGTTTTCCCCCTGATTCCCATTGACTCCAGTTTAACTAGGGCTCCTTGATGCCACACTCTGTCAAATGCTGCCTTGATGTCAAGGGCAGTCACTCTCACCTCACCTCCGGCATTCAGCTCTTGTGTCCATGTTTGAACCAAGGTTGTAATGATGTCAGGAGCTGAGTGACCCTAGCGGAGCCCAAATTGAGTGTCAGTGAGCAGGTTATTGCTGAGTAAGTGCCGCTTGACAGTGCTATTGATGAATCCTTCCATCACTTTGCTGATGATGGAGAGTAGACGGATTGGGTAGTAATTGGCTGGGTTGGATTTGTCCTGTTTCTTGTGTACAGGACATACCTGGACAATTTTCCACTGTTGCCGGGTAGATGCCAGTGTTGTAGCTGCACTGGAACAGCTTGGCTAGGGGTGCAGCAAGTTCTGGAGCACACGTCTTCAGTACTATTGCCAGAATATTGTTCAGTGCCTTCAGACGTTTCTCAACATCACATGGAGTGAATCATATTGGTTGAAGACCTACATCTGTGATGCTAGGGACCTCTGGAGGAGACCGAGATGGATTATCCATTCAGCACTTCTGGCTGAAGATTGTTGCGAATGCCTCAGCCTTGTCTTTTACACGCGGGCTGGGCTCCTCCATCATTGAGGATGGGGATATTTGTGGAGCCTCCTCCTCCAGTTTAATTGTCCACCACCATTCATGGCTGGATGTGGCAGGACTCCAGAGCTTAGATCTGATGCGTTCGTTGTGGAATCGCTTAGCTCTGTCTATTACTTGCTGCTTATGCTGTTTGACACACAAGTAGTCCTGTGTTGTAGCTTCACCAGGTTGACACCTCATCTTTCGATATGACTGATGTTGCTTCTGGCATGCCCTCCTGCACTCTTCATTGAGTGCAGAGTGCAGGTGAAACCAAAACCACCCGAAATGTGAATTATACCGCATCCGTTTTCAGCCCATGGACTTCTGTGAAGGAACACCTCATTGAACTTTCATTCTGGACTCTGGAATCCATGTGAAAGAATATTCTTATCTTTATGGTCTCTGCACTGTCAATCTTTCTTTTCTCTCTTCCTCTTTTACTGTATGAACGCAAAGGGGGCAACGCTGTTAGCCTCCTCCTGTGGTTTGAGTGTGTGAAAATAAACTAACCCTTTGAGTTCATCTTATCTCGATTTTGCTGTGGAATGATTAATAGGAAATTGGATGACACCAAAACTGAGGGGTTGGGAAATACACCACCGCTTATAAAGGGGGAAGTAAATTAAAACACCTTTCTGTTTTTGACGGGTGGTGAGAGCAGAAATGAGTGCTCTTGAAATTAAACCTCCTCCTGTCCATAACGGTAAATTGTAGCTTATATTTATAGGTGGCTTAAGATGCTCGAATTTGAGTGACTTAAACAAGGGAAGCAAAGACCCCATGACATCTTTGTATTTTCTGATCTGTTCCTTTTTCTCTCTTTTCCCTCTCCCTTTTTCTATCTCTTTTTCTCTCTGGAATCATAGAATCCCTGCAGTGCAGAAGGAGGCCATTCGGCCCATCGAGTCGCCACCGAAAGAGCACCCTACTCTCTTCCCTCTTACTCTCTTTTCTTCTCTCTTTCTCTTTCAAAGAACAAAGAACAAAGAAAAGTACAGCACAGGAACAGGCCCTTCGGCCCTCCAAGCCTGCACCGACCATGCTGCCCGACTAAACTACAATCTTCTACACTTCCGGGGTCTGTATCCCTCTATTCCCATCCTATTCATGTATTTGTCAAGATGCCCCTTAAATGTCACTATCGTCCCTGCTTCCACCACCTCCTCCGGCAGTGAGTTCCAGGCACCCACTCTCCTTCTTTTATTTTCTCTGTTTCTCTTTTTTATCCTTTGTTCTTTCTCTCCCTTTCTCTTTCTTTCTCTCTTTCTATCCTTCTGTCTCTCCAAAAGGAAGGTGGACTGGGCAGGTGATAAAGCTCGTTGGCTTGAAGGCGAACCTCCAGTGGGTGCCAGCTGAGCTGCCATTTGCCCACTTTGCCAACTTTTGCACCACGGGTTCTGTGCTATGCCGCTCCGAGACTCCATTTTGGACCTTTGGATTACCTTTCCCTTCATCATGGCCTGGTATGCTCCCCTCCCCCTCCCCACTCCTCTTTGGTAAAGGCCGACAAATATCTCATACCTATTTTAAGCTATATGGACGGAAAGCAAAACAGCTGCAGCACATCTGCATTTGCATTCTTTTAATGCTTGTTAAATTGTTCAGATGGGTTGCCAGAGTAACACTGGTATGCTTTATCCCCCCTCGCCCCTCAGTTTAACAATGGGCTCCACTGTAGTCATGCCCAATGCTGGCCTTAACCAGGAGGCTTGAACTTTTTTTTAAGTCTTCTCTCAGGATATTTTAAATTCAATTGTAACTAAAATTAAGAAAGAACGCAGTAGTCACCTATGAAGACCCAGGAGGGCGCGTGGTTGAGTAAACAGTAGTTTATTCGCAGTTTAAGGAACTGGCTGCTACGGCGACATACACTATGGGCTGGATTCTCTGTCTCAGCGGCTAAGTGCCAGCTCGAATGGAGAATTTGCGGGAAGTTTACAACCAAAAAGTCGGCGCCGATCCCTCACCGATTCCGGGACTGGTGAGGGGCTAGCAGCAGCGGCGGGTGAAGCTCCCAACTCCCGTGCCGAAAACGGCCACAGAATGGCCGGGTCCCGGGCCGCTCATGCGCACAGCTGACAACCTGCAGCGGTCGTGCCGTACAGCATGGCGCCAGCAATGCGCGGACCCAACCCGCCACCCCACAGCCCACCCCCTGGCCAACCCCCAGCAGTCCCCTCAGCCCTCGCGGAAACCGCCCGGCCAGCGGCATGGATCCCGGCCAAGCTGCCACGCCTGATCCCGACCGGTGAGACCACACGTGTCCCACGCCATTTTGACCTCGGCCCATCGGGGGCGGAGCATTGCGGGAGGGCTGGAGGATGACACGCCAACGCCATTGCAACGGCGTGCGGCGCGTGGCGTGGTTACGCTATTTCCGATGGGGCGGGGCATGGCTGACTGGCGTCAGCAGGTGCCAGCCCAGATTTGGACGCCAGAATCGATTCTTCGCCCGATTGTCGATTACGATATCAGCGTCGGGCAATGGAGAATCCCGCCCCTTAAGTCCCAGTCAGGACTACCAGGATGTCGGTCCATGTCCATGCCAGCTTTTATGCAGTCTAATTAGCTGGGCAGGCCTTCGCCCACTAGCGGGGAAGCTCGTACTCCGCGAGTCCCACGTGGAGATCGATTAGGATATCCCCGTAGGCCTCATGAGGGTTATTCCACCACCATTTCCCCAGTTGACTACAAAAGTGGTTGATGAGGATTATTAAAGGTTCGGCCTTCTCTGCTTGTGGTATAGTTTCCGTAAGCAGTCCAGTTCTTCAATGAACCAAAACTTCTTCTGCAGTGTCCTTCACAAGAAGGTAAACGGCACACAGCTCGATCGTCCTCTACAGGCTAAAACTAATAATCAGATTTATTTGCATGTTGAGTAATACTGATGGTCTTAAGATGCAACAAGTTATTGAAAGTGCCCATTTGAAACAATAACGCCAGTCAGTTCACAAAACATTACAATACCTTTTTTCAGAATGCATCCCTGTCACAGTTTAACAAAACACGAAACAGTATTTTGCCATTCCTCATACTGTTTTGTGCAGGTGACAAAAGTTTGTCATGGAATCCCAAATGCCAGCCTGAGGTAAAGCTGCAAAACTGTGATTTGTGCGATACAAATGCTTTGCGTTCTAACATTGCCTTTGAAGCCGGCACCTACAACGTGTGTACGTGATGGGATTTTCATATTGGCAGCTGCCTTCAGATATCTTGCTTTAATGGTTCACTACTCAGAATAATTGCATTTGTCTATGCCGTGGTTTGTTCATCTGCATATTTTAACATTTTAAAAAGACACTCCTTTTGAGTGGTTTTTTTGAACAGGTGTTGCTACAAACAGAATCAAACCAGTAGAGGAGTTTTCTATTGCCACAGCTGATTTTATGAAACACTCATGTATTTTGCCCTCTGTTACCGTAGAGACAATGGGCTTTGCTGCGCCATCCTGTTGGCTGAAACCTCCCCTTCAATTGTGTTTACTCTTTCAAATATACCACAGACATCCCACGCCCAGTTACCGTAATGTCTGATAATTCAGTTCCTCTGAGAAACGAGTCACAAAGAAGATTGAATTCACTTCTGACATAGCTGGAGAATTGCGCCAATTCTGGTCACCGCACTTTAGGAAGGTTGTGAGGATCCTCGAGAGCGTTCCGGAGGGAGATTTACTCAGGGAAGAGGAGATTTTATCTCCAAGGGTGAGGGTTGGAGATGCTAGGATTGTTCTCTTTGGAACAAAGGAGATGGAGGGGGGATTTGAGAGAGGTGCACAAGATTGTGACAGCTTTAGATAAGATGGACAAAGAAAAACTGTTCCCATTGGCTGATTGTACAAGGATGAGGGGGACACAGATTTAAGGTTTTGGGCAGGAGAATAGGGGGGAATGTGAGGAAGAACGTTTTTACACAGTGTGTGGTAATGACCTGGAACTCTCTGCCAACAAGTGTAGTGGAAGCGGAGATGATGAATGATTTCAAAAGCAAGTTGTATGTGCATTTGAGGGAAATAAACTTGCATGGATGCAGGGATGGGACTGACAAGATTGGTCTGCAAAGAGCCAGCATGGACTCAATGGACCGAATGGCCTCCTTTTGTGCTGTAATGGATCTATGACAATGACAGAATAACAGAATCATTAAAGCTCTAATTGTAAGCTCTACAGATGTGTTTTCCTGATGTTGACTGCCTCACATTGAATATATCTGCATGTTGCCCATGTTTTCCTGCGCTTGAACTTTAACAGATAACAAATTGTGAGGCACTTGCGTACAAATTTCTGACACATTTTCATGACAAACCCTATGTCAGGTGTGCTCCTGATTTGATCACATGATACTTGACCACATGACAGTAGATCAGATGACATCACTCATACAATGCTTTAATCAAGAAACTAATCGCCCATTCCAGTAAACTCCTCTTCACAATGGGAGTGTTGGGAACCCGAAGACCAGGAGGCCTCAGGTTGGCCTTTCTGTCTGTGTTGTGTGAGCTGATCTCAACAATTAAGAGCCATGATAATTCCACAGCGCAAGCGGGGAAGATCAGCCAGAGCTTGCCCTTCTGGTCGTGATCCGATGAAGCTGCCACAAAGTGTGTGGCTACAGAGAACAAGGCCCGTTTGATTGTGATTGTGATTGTGTTCCCTGCTGGGGTGCAATTTTAGCACAGGCCTAGGCTGATATAGGACTGATGGGAACCCTGCTGCTTTTGTAACCAGTTGCCCTCAAACGTGAAGAGAATAGGAGAGTAAGCGATAATTTAATAAGCTGGATTCATGCTGTCTGCAGAAGATTCTATCATATGCAAATCCTAAGCAACCAGTTGATTGACCCAGTATTACGATCCCAGCCCAGAATCCAACAGTGGCTAGGATACTGCACGGAAACCCCAATACATTATTTTAATTTTGTAAGACTGTGAGGAAAGGATGTCTCACCCAGGAGTGATTACACGCACAAAATAGGGATATGGTCAATTAAAACAAACTTTATTACGAACACAGTATTAAAATATCTTTAACATAACACAAGGAAATAGCTTACAATTGCCCCTTAAACAATGCTAATCAATACAGTGACACATTAATCCTTAACTGCTATCTTTATTCCCACGCAAACATCAAAACCATCTCAGCTCTCAATCCACTTTCAAATCCAGTTAACACTCAGGAGTGCCTGCTGCACAGAGATATCTTTGTGATTGTTTGAGAAAAAAGATCTGGGGCGAAATTCTCCTACCCGCCCCGCCACATTTCTGCCCCGACCGGCCGGCGGGAGTCTCCGTAACACCGGCCGGTCAATGGGGTTTCCCATTGTGGGGCAGCCCCACGCCGTCGGGAAACCCCCGGGCGCCAGCAAAACGCAGACTCCCGCCGGCGGAGAATGACGCCCCTGATTCCTGTCAGAACCATGCAGAAACCTTTCAGCTTGTTCGAGCCACACAATTCCGAACTGCTCAGAAAGAAACTGCTAATCGGTCGACAGACATATCTTTAACTGAACTGCAGTGAGAGCAGATGCTTCACTTCTGCTCACATCTCAATCTAAAACTCAACTAAATTGCTTTTCTGCAAAATGAGTGGTGACTTAGCTCCTCCCATTAATGACATCATCTTACCAATCTGAAGCACAATGTATCTAATTAGCTCCACTGGGAACGCCCTCAATCCAAACAAAACTCCATTAGCCTAAGCTTTTACAATGCCTTAATTGCACCTCTGGCTCTCAAAACCTTTCAAACAAGGGCTCTTTAAAAACATGACTGCAGCAGTCGAACACACTCTAACCCAGGCTTTTAACCCATACTGCACCAAATACCTATAATACAATACATCTGAAATTCCTACATTCATCACAAGAGGGACAGTAAGGGTGGGGAAGTTGCCTACTGGATTTCATACACCAATTACATAACAGTAGAATTTGGGGACAGTGCCATCCCAATTTCCATTCACTTTCATTAAAAAGAATAAGTCCAATGTTTCCGAACAAATTGACGACATGTGCTTGAGTGTATATATGACATAGACATAGAATTTACAGTGCAGAAGGAGGCCATTTGGCCCATTGAGTCTGCACCGGCCCTTGGAAAGAGCACCCTACTTAAGCCCACACCTCCATCCTATCCCCGTAATCCAGTAACCCGACCTAAGCTTTTTGGACACTAAGGGCAATTTATCACGGCCAATCCACCTAACCTGCACATCTTTGGACTGTGGGAGGAAACCGGAACACCCGGAGGAAACCCACGCAGACACGGGGAGAACGTGCAGACTCCGCACAGACAGTCACCCAAACCGGAATCGAACCTGGGACCCTGGAGCTGTGAAGCAACAGTGCTAACCACTGTGATACCGTGCTGCCCATCTCAGTCCTCAGGAGAATGTGTTTTACCCACATGAGATGTAATTGGAGCCAACCACTTATTTATAGGAGCCATGAAATATGAACTACCAAAATGTACCTCAAATCTCACAAGGGTGTTTTGTATAAAAAGATATAAATTGCAAGGTATTTTTGTGATTTGCTGAGAATAAAGTCCCTTGAGGATACAAGTTTTATATGATTGCACTTGCTGCACAGGAGTAACATTATTTCATTGCTGTTTCATAAAAGGCCTTCAGGCAAGAAGGAAGCAATGAATTCCGAGAGGGGTTGCAGAATTTTTGTGACCAGTTGGATTATTTTGTACCAGTGTCGCTCTTTCCTCATTTCGAAATTCACACATATAACTTTTTGATTTTCCTTGTCTTTTCTCCCAGCTCATATATATGACATAGACATAGAATTTACAGAGCCGAAGGAGGCCATTTGGCCCTTTTTTCCCTGGGGAAGCATTTAGTTGGGAGAGTGCGAGAGGAGGACTCTGGGACAGGCAGTCAGCAGCACCTAGCACCTAACATCGCAGGGAAAACAAAGGTTCATTGGTTGGTTGGTGAGAAACTGATGTTAGGGAGGGTCATCAAGGAGCTGAGAATGAGAAAAACACATTGGGCGGGATTCTCCGTCCCGCCGCACCCGCTTTCTGATGTGGCGCGGGGCTGGCAGAAGCCGGCCAAAGGGGTTTCCCATTGTGGACACCCCACGCCATCAGGAAACCCACGGGCGTGGGTGCACTGCCGGCCAAGCGGAAGATCCTGCCAACGGACAATCCAGCAGATTCTTTTGAAAAGAAGGGGCTACTTACATTTAAGTAAGAAAGACAAGCAATGAGGAAATAATGTTAGGTTGAAGTCCAGTTGCATCGGTAAACCAAAGTAAAATGAAGTTAATGTAAAGGAAGTAAATGGCAACCATGGCAGTTATGTGGAATGTGTGTGCTAGAGGCCCTCAAATTGTGGACCGATTTCGGAGTACAAAAACAACAGGGCAGTAATAGTTGGAACTTCAACTCCCGAATATCAGTTGGGATACAGTGTGAAGGGCGCAGACACGGGGAGAATGTACAAACTCCACACAAACAATGACCCAAGGCTGGAATTGAACCCGGGTCCTTGGTGCTGTGGGGCAGCGGTGCGATTTGCTGGACATTGCCCACGTGTCCCCTACTCCTTGGAGGAGTACCGTGTTGACAACATGGGCAGGTTATAAACAGAGGACCACCCATTAACCCATGAGAGTACACATTACTGTTCAAGAATCTCACCTGCCATGTCCATCAACAACTTACAGGCCTGTTGTGCATTTTTTTTCACTCACTGAGCACTGTCAAAGGTCCCCTGGGGGAATCTCCGTCAGCGGGACCCAGGTTCGATTCCGGTCTTGGGTGACTGCGGAGTCTGCAGACATTCGCCCCGTGTCTGCGTGGGTTTCCTCCGGCTGCTCCGGTTTCATCCCACAGTCCAAAAGATGTGCAGGTTAGGTGGATCGACCATGTTAAATTACCCCTTAGTATCCAGGGATGTGCAGGTGAGGTTACGAGGATAGGGCGCGATGGACTTGGGAGTGGGCATTCGATGGGTTGGTGCAGACTCGATGGGCCGAATGGCTTCCTTCTGCACTGTCGGGATTCTATGACTCTATGAAATGTAGCCAACAGTGTTGGGTGACTCTTTCAGAGATGGCCAATGAAGCATGCATCCTGCTTCATTGGAACCAAGCAATATTCATTGGTATGGCACAGAATTGAATTGTGGAGATGCCCAGATGGATAAATAGGGAGTGAACCTGTTGCCCAATCACCTTTTGGATGAGAAAGGAATTGATGCTGAATTATCCATGAGGATATTAACTAAATGGATTGGGGTCCATCGTGGGCAGATTTTACATAGTCTGTAAAAAAAGGTGGGCTTAATCAACCAAATGGCTTTATCTTGTTTTCAGTCTTGCTTCCCATAGACGTTCAGAACATCCAACCATTTGCATCTTGATATCTGACCCATTCTCATTGCAACTGGCATTGTCAGCATGTTAAAAAACCTCAAGCTAACCTTTACTCCAATACCTGTCTGACTTGATGTCACGAACTACCTATGAATTTAGTTCATGGCCAAGTGCATTTGCTGCGAATGAAGTTTGCCTCTGTTAAATGGGCTTTACATTTAGCTGTTTGAATTGGAATGACCTCCGCACTTAAAACTTGCCCGATGCTGGCAGCACACTGGTCATGCACTAAATGAGGACAATATGGTGGGAATCAATCCTTCCCATCTCTCTAAGACAGCTTTGCCAAAATCAGAAAGACATCCGAAATGTAAGTTCACAGGCCCTAAACATTAACTCGGTTTCCTCTCGCCATAAATGCTGCGGGCCCTGCTGAGTATTCCCAGCATGTAGCACTGTTATCTATGCTGTCTGTGTGAAAGGCTTTCAATCTCTCCATTTCTTTTCTCAGATTTTTAAAAACCTACTCCAGGGTTTCTTTTTGACCTGCTTTCGATCACATCTGAGGAACCCTGGGGAACACCACTGTATACCTCTCCTCCAGTCTGAAACAAAACAAACATTCAGCACAATGCTTTGGTTTCTACTGCTCAACCATTTTTGTATCTGTGCTGCTACAGCCTTTATTTTGGCCTTCTATTTTGCTAACATGGGCTACTTGATCAAATGTCATTTGAAAGTCCACATGTACAATCTCAACTGCACTGCCCCAATCCATCTCTTTAAAAAGCACAATCTTGTATGTTAAACTTGATTTGCTTGTAGCAAATCCACGCTGACTCTCTTTTTTTAATCCATGCTTGTCCAAGTGGCTACTAACCTTCTCCCAGATATTGACCGGAATTTCCGAACTGTTCCCGCTGGGAGGATCTTCCAGACCTGCCAATGGCAAACTCCCTGCCACGTGATTCCCAAAACCGGGGGGGGGGGGGTCCATACAATGGCCAACCAGAATATCCATTTGCCAGCCAATAGCGGGCCACCTTCCCTGCCGCGAAAGACGCCACGGGGGTGGGATTGGCACGGAAAATTCCTCCCATTTACCTGGCACCAATGTTGAATTGTCTGACCTGTGGTTGCTCCGTTTTCCCTTCTTCCACTTTTTCGAACGTGGATGTAACAATTGCAATTCAGTCCTCTGGCACCCTCCCTGGTACGAAGGACGAATGGAAGAGAGTGCCCACCATCTCCTCAGTTCCCTCCCTTACTTCCCTCAGAATCCTCGGATGCATCCCATCCGGGCCTGGTGACTTACCAAACTGAAATACTGTCGGCCTTTCTGGTCCATCCTTTTCTAAATCTATTTTTACCTCGTCCGGTATTATGCCAACCTCCTTGTTTAATGTCGTTTTGGCCTCGTCCTTTTCTTTGGTAATCTTCAATGGAAAGAATTCATTTTGTACCTCAGCCTCCACCAGTAATAATAATCTTTTTTTAATTAGTGTCACAAATGGGCTTGCATTAACACTGCAATGAAGTTCCTGTGACAAGCCCCTAGTCGTCACATTCCGGCGCCAGTTCGGGTACACTGAGGGCGAATTCAGAATGTCCAATTCACCTAACAAGCACGTCTTTCGGGACTTGTGGGAGGAAACTGGAGCACCCGGAGGAAACCCACGCACACACGGGGAGAACGTGCAGACTCCACGCAGACAGTGACCCAAGCTGGGAATCGAACCTGGGACCATGGCGCTGTGAAGCAACACTGCTAACCACTGTGCTACCATGCTGCCCATGCAATCCCCATAGTGTTCACTCATCCTGTGAGAGCGCTTTGACTGGTAATATACCGATAGAAAACCTTTGCACCGCCTTTTATGTTGTCTGCCATTCTATTGGGCAGCACGGCAGCACAGTGCTTGGCACAGTTGCTTCACAGCGCCAGAGTCCCAGGTTCGATTCCCGGCTTGGGTCACTGTCTGTGCGGAGTCTGCATGTTCTCCCTGTGTCTGCGTTTCTTCCGGGTTCCCCGGTTTTCTCCCACAAATCCCGAAAGACGTGCTGTTAGGTGAATTGGGCATTCTGAATTCTCACTCTGTGTACCCGAACAGGCGCCGGAATGTGGCGACTAGGGGCTTTTTGCAGTAACTTCATTGCTGTGGTAATGTAAGCCTACCTGTGACACTAATGATAATTATTATTATTTTATTATTTATTTATTTACTTTCTGTTCGCTCTGCTAATTATTTTTATTACTTCTCCTCTGTACGTTTTATATTCAGCCTGATTCTCCCTCCCATTATAAAACGAACAAACATCATGCTCCCTTTTTCTATTTCATCCTACACTCTGACTCCTCTGTCCTCAGGGGTTTCCCAGCTTTATTTGCTCTCCCTTTCCCTCTTGTAGGAACAGATCTAGACTGCATCAGCACTACCCCGCCTCTTTAAAGGCCACCCGTCGCTCTGTTACATTTCTACCTTGCAACCTTTGGTTCCATTTTACCCGGGTCAATGCCCTTCACAATTCACTAAAATTAGCCATGGCTCCTCGCGTTCAGCGCTGTAATTCTCGATCGTTCCCCTGCCCTTCACCATAACCAATCGAAAATTTACGACACACAGATCACTCGGAAAACTGTAAAACCGCCCTTCGAGCAATCAAAATAATTTGATTCACTGTTTGCTCGGAAACAATAAAGTCCCGTCCTTGCAACCGGCTGAGTTCCTGCAGACTGGGGTGCTGTCAAACAGCTGATTCTGCAATGTATCTCAAGTAAAATATTATCATTGTCTGTTGTGAGAAGCTTCAGTATTGGCAATTTCTAAAGGGTGCTTTTCAAACGAGTGTCATGCTGTTTAATAGCCTCCTTGATCAGGCCTTGAATAAAAAGCATTTGTCTCTTTGCTTGCTACAGAGCTTGACAAAACTGTTTTGATAGTATTGACTGAGGCAGGGTGAAAGGGAAGAAGGAGCAGGGAGACAGCTTTCCAGTTGCAATTTCGAGACTCAGCCTCAAATAGGCTTGTGTTAAAAAAAAAAGATCTGGCGAGAAACAGGAGGCAACGTGCGTAATTTCATTCATGTTTCCTGACAGGGACATTGTCATTACAGCAGTTGTACTTTCATCGTTCACTCAAATTGAGTTACAACGGAGATGAAAGCAACCAAATGGCTTTCTTTTGGTAAAGAAAGGAGGACGTGCCTTTTTGTACAGGCATTTCATTCCCTCAGGATGTCCCAAAGCACTTTACAAGCCAGTGAGTTACTTTTTGAAGTGTAATCACTGTTGCAATGTAGGAAATGTGGCGGCCAATGTGCGCACAGCAAGCTCCCACAAACAGGCAATGTGATAATGACTGGTGGATCTGTTTTTGTGACGTTCTTGAGGAATAAATATTGGCCGAGACTCTGGGGAGAACTCCCATGTCTTCTTCATAGCAGTGCTGTGGGATGTATGACATCCATCTGGGAGAGCAGACGGGGTCTCGGATTAGCGTCTCCTCCTGTCGAGGAAATTATAATTCAGTACTTCGAGATTTCGCCAAAGGTCTTTTATTTAAGCACAAAGTTTGTGGAGGGCTGGATGGACAGAAGTCATACCAAAATGCCTTGTCTTACAGAGTAAAAAGCAGATATTTATATCATACAGGAAGCAATATCTGGGACAAAAGGCATTTCTTTAGATTAGAGAGAGAGACAGAAAAACAAGCAGGCCGGAAACATGCTTTAATAATAAACCTTGGGTCCCTTGCCAAAGCAACATAAAATCACGTTGTCAGCAAAAGCACGGTAGCACAAGTGGATAGCACTATGGCTTCACAGCGCCAGGGTCCCAAGTTCGATTCCCCGCTGGGTGACTGTCTGTGCGGAGTCTGCACGTTCTCCCCGTGTCTGTGTGGGTTTCCTCCGGGTGCTCCGGTTTCCTCCCACAGTCCAAAGATGTGCAGATTAGGTGGATTGGCCATGATAAATTGACCAAAAAAGGTTAGGAGGGGCTATTGGGTTCTGGGGATAGGGTGGAAGTGAGGGCTTAAGTGGGTTGGTGCAGACGCGATGGGTCGAATGGCCTCCTTCTGCACTGTATGTTCTATGTTCTAAAACAATGTGCAGCTTTACATTGTATGACCTTCTGACTATTTCATACGTAACCCTTGGCTGAAATAAGGCTAAATATCCATCATGCTTTGCAATATAGTCAATGGCACCTCCAGATTTGGAGATCTAAAAATGTAAAAATGGTATAATGTTAAAGCGACAGAAAACATTTTCAAGGTTGTTAAATGCCACTGAGCTTGAACACGTCTGCTAAAAAAATAAACTTGTGAAGCAACTTTTCTAACTCTTATCAGCTTTCAGGTGGTTTGGTTGCTTGTGGGAGCTCCATTATGCTGCATAATTGGCACACATCGTGGAGTGGAAATTTGGGTGCAGACTGGCATGTTGGATCTCTGCCATCATGCTTTCCTGGCATCCAATCAAAATGGATTCCGCTGAAAGGAAATGAACGCATTGGAGAGAGAGCAGGACAGGTTTACAAGAATGGTTCCAGGGATGAGGAAACCTCAGTTGTGAGGATAGATTGGAGAGGTTGGGATTATTCTCCTTGGAGAGAAGAAGGCTGAGAGGAGATTTGATAGAGATGTTCAAAATCACGAGGGGGCTGGAGAGAGTAGACGGTGAGAAACTGTTCCCACTCGTAAAAGGATCAGGAATGAGAGGGCACAGATTTAAAATGATTTGCAAAAGAAGCAAATGTGATGGGAGAGAAAACTTTTTCACACAGCGAGTGGTTGGTGTCTGGAATGCACTGTCTGGAAGTGTGGCGGAGGCAGGTTCACTCAAGGCATTTAAGAGGGTGTTAGATGATTATTTGAACAGAAACAATGAGCAGGGGTACGGGGAAAAGGCAGGGGAATGACACTAAGTCACAATGCTCGTTTGGAGGACTGGTGCAGACAGGATGGGCCGAATGGCCGCCTTCTGTGCCGCAGCAATTCTGTCATTCATGGTGCGCAAAATCTAGCAGACTGTGGAATTGACGCCCCAGCAGATGATGTGCACAGGGTATGCTTTCCCATTCCTCCCTCGGCAAGGTTTGAACTGCTGTCCCATTGCCCAACAGCCAGCATGGAATCTGATCAGTGTGGAAATGATGAACTGCCTGTAAATTGAGCCTCCAGCACTATGATTAGGGGTTACCAGGTACAGCAGTTTGAGGACTGACCTCAAATCAGCTCTTCCAGCGATGCCCACTCATATAACCCCTCCCAGTACCAGTATTCTTTGCCTGGATTTGCAAAAGGAAGAATGTCATGGCTAACCTTTATAAAACACTGCATTGGCGCCAACCGGAGTATTGTGTCCAATTCTGGGCACCACACTTTAGGAACATAGAACACAGAACATAGAACATTACAGCGCAGTACAGGCCCTTCGGCCCTCGATATTGCGCCGACCTGTGAAACCACTCTAAAGCCCATCTACACTATTCCCTTATCGTCCATATGTCTATCCAATGACCATTTGAATGCCCTTAGTGTTGGCGAGTCCACTACTGTTGCAGGCAGGGCATTCCATGCCCTTACTACTCTCTGAGTAAAGAACCTACCTCTGACATCTGTCCTCTATCTATCTCCCCTCAATTTAAAGCTATGTCCCCTCGTGCTAGACATCACCATCCGAGGAAAAAGGCTCTCACTGTCCACCCTATCCAATCCTCTGATCATCTTGTATGCCTCAATTAAGTCACCTATTAACCTGCTTCTCTCTAACTTACCATTAGCCCAGTACTCTGCCTTCCTGTTATTCCTTCCAAAATGAATCACCTCACACTTTTCTGCATTAAACTCCATTTGCCACCTCTCAGCCCAGCACTGCAGCTTATCTATGTCCCTCTGTAACTTGTAACCTCCTTCCGCACTGTCCACAACTCCACCGACTTCAGTGTCACCTGGAAATTTACTCACCCATCCTTCTACGCCCTCCTCCAGGTCATTTATAAAAATGACAAACAGCAGTGGCCCCAAAACAGATCCTTGTGGTACACCACTAGTAACTGGACTCCAGTCTGAACATTTCCCATCAACCACCACCCTTTGTCTTCTTCCAGCTAGCCAATTTCTGATCCAAACTGCTAAATCACCCTGAATCCCATGCCTCCGTATTTTCTTTCGTAGCCTACCGTGGGGAACCTTATCAAACGCTTTACTGAAATCCATATACACCACATCAACTGCTTTACCCTCATCCACCTGTTTGGTCACCTTCTCAAAGAACTCAATAAGGTTTGTGAGGCACAACCTACCCTTCACAAAACCGTGTTGACTATCTCTAATCAAATTATTCCTTTCCAGATGATTATACATCCTATCTCTTATAAACCTTTCCAAGACTTTGCCCACAACAGAAGTAAGGCTCACTGGTCTATAGTTACCGGGGTTGTCTCTACATCCCTTCTTGAACAAGGGGACAACATTTGCTATCCTCCAGTCTTCTGGCACTATTCCTGTAGACAAAGATGACTTAAAGATCAAAGCCAAAGGCTCAGCAATCTCCTCCCTAGCTTCCCAGAGAATCCTAGGATAAATCCCATCCGGCCCAGGGGACTTATCTACTTTCACACTTTCCAGAATTGCTAATTCCTCCTGCTTGGTGGTCAAGAGGTTGGAGAGGGTGCAGAAAGGATTTATAAGATGTATTACGGGCCAGGGTTTAGAGACCCAAAGTGTATCATGGAGTTCACCTGACCCACAACTTTTAATAGATTTTGGTTATGGGGAGCACAAGGGCCCACTTTACAGGTGTGATGCAACAGAGAACTAAAGTACTTTTAAAATAAAACCATGTTTATTCTATGAATCCATTTAACAGTTAACTATCAACTCAAATACTCCCCCCCCAAAGAATACAGTACTCTATAAGTAACCCTTAATCTTTCCCAGCAACAGCCATAAGACAAACACCCTCTTTAACAAAGACCGCAGGTTTAAATTCTCTACTGAGAGCAGTTATCACTTTTAAATTAGCAAGTGATCTGAAGACATTCTTTTCCTGCAGAGAGAGATCAAAATTACACCTTGTTTGGCTGGATGCAGCTCCAATTCTGAAAACTAAACTAAACGCACACCGTAGCTGCTAGCTCAAAAACGAAAGTAAAAGCAGACAGACAACCCAGCTCCACCCACACTCTGCCATCACTGCAGCTATTTGATAAACACCCCTTTCTTAAAGGTACATTCACCACAGCTATTTGATAAACATCGATTTCCTAAAGGTACATTCACGACAGCTATTTGACAAACACCCATTTCTTAAAGGTACATCCACTGCAGCTATCTGATAAACACCCATTTCTTAAAGGTACATTCACTACAGCTATTTGATGAACACCCATTTCTTAAAGGTACATTCACTACAGCTATTTGATGAACACCCATTTCTTAAAGGTACTCTCGTATGACAGATGGGACTTCAGTTCCGTGGATAGATTGGAGAATCCTGGTGTTACAACCTCGGGGTCAGGACCATACAGTTTCCCATGACCTCCCTGGAATATGAAGTGCCCTTTTAAGGAGGCGGGGCTTCCACTTAACAGAGAGAGCCCCAACTCACATAAAACCACCGGCCTGGGTGCAGGTCGGGGAAAGAGACCCTTAGGGGAGTGGAGGAGTTTGGATTTGTAGCGCAATAAACCTTGTTAATTCATTTTTACCTATCGTCTATGCGTCCTGCTAACCGCGGAATAAACACTGGCGTTGTTCTCCAGAGAGAAGAGGGGATTTGAACGAGGTGTCCAGAATCATGAGGGGTCTAGACGGAGTCGATGGGGAGAGACAGGGCGGGATTCTCCAGTCCCCCAGCTATGTGTTTCTCGGCGGCGCGCCATTCGCTGGCGGTGGGATTCTATCTTCCTGCCGCTTGTCTATGGGATTTCCCATTGAAAGTACCCCACATCGTCGGGAAACCCATGGGCGGGGGTGGACTGCTGGCGGTAAAAATGAGTCGCAACGACCGGAGAATTTCAGCCACTGTTCTCATTGCTGGAAGGATCGAGAACCAGAGGACACAGATTTAAGGTGATGGACAAAAGAACTAAAGGCGACATGAGGAGAAACCTTAATATGGCAAATGAAAATGAAATGAAAATCGCTTATTGTCACAAGTCGGCTTCAAATGAAGTGACTGTGAAAAGCCCCTAGTCGCCACATTCCGGCACCTGTTCGGGGAGGCTGTTACGGGAATTGAACCGTGCTGCTGGCCTGCCTTGGTCTGCTTTCAAAGCCAGTGATTTAGCCCTGTGCTAAACAGCCCCAGTATTGCCTGAGACGGGAGTGGAGGCAGATTCAATTGCGGCCTTCTTTTAAAAAAAAATTTCCAATTAAGGGGCAATTTAGCGCGGCCAATCCACCTACCCTGCACATCTTTGGGTTGTGGGGGTGAAACCCACGCAGTCACGGGGGGAATGTGCAAACTCCACATGGAGAGTGTCTCGGGGATGGGATCGAACCCGGGTACTCAGTGCCGAGAGACAGCAGTGCTAACCACTGCGCCACATGCCGCCTTCCATTAGCTCTCATTTCTAATGCAGGGACCACCACCTCTTTTATTCCTGGTCTCTTATTATATGGCAAGTTTAGTTTTTAAAGATAAGAACATTATGGATTAAAGCAGGACGATTTGCTGCACAGAAATTAATTCATTTCTCTCTTGTGAATTAAGCACTTTTTGAAAGAATTAGAGCAAATGCCATTTAACTTAATCTTTAATCCCATCCTTTGCTTCTACTTGACAGTAATATTCTTGCCTTGTTCTTTTCAATTTATGAAACCCATTTGGTTAAGTGGTTGTGAGCAATCGGAGAGATGTGAAAGTAACATTATCACAGGTATGCCATGATTGGCCGCTTTTCTTTTCATCTGCGATTGGAGGAAATGACCCATGGCAAAATGATGCTCAGCCGCCATTTTGAATGGGAATCCTCAACATTTGTCGGGGGTGGGGGGGCAGAAATAGACATTTACCTCAGGAATTGGTTTATAATCATCACCTCCAAAGATATGCAGGTTAGGTGGATTGGCCATGCTAAATTGTCCTTAGTGTCCAAAATTGCCCTTAGTGTTGGGTGGGGTTACTGGGTTATGGGGATAGGGTGGAGGTGTGGGCTTGGGTAGGGTGCTCTTTCCAAGAGCCGGTGCAGACTCGATGGGCCGAATGGCCTCCTTCAGCACTGTAAATTCTATGATATGATTTAAACCTTCTAGATTCAGGTCACTTCAAATGTAATGGCTGCGGCTACAAAAATAATAATTTAATTAGCATATTAAATGGTTAGGAGATTTAAAGGCAAAATGAAGGGCCCCAGGCAAGTATTGTCAATGAGGCAGTGGGCAGGTTTTTGCACTTTGGCATTCCTGGAATGGAAATCTGGGAATTGCTCGCCACTGATTGTCCATCTGTTTATTTTCATGGCCAACAATTTCGGATCTGAGGGGGTGTGGTCGGATGGAGCTGTGTGGAAGGGGAATGGTGCAAATTCCTGATGACATATTCAAAGTGCGTTGAAGAAGTAGGAAAATCTTTCCTCTGCCGCCCATTTCTAGGTGCCCAGGCTTTGTGGTTCCCCAGGAACTGGTCCAATCCCCCCACAGCCCTGGAGAATTCCTCTTCCCTCATCCCCCTCAATGGCCAGTGAAAGTTATTGCAGGGCACAATACTGAATCTGCATTGGCGGCCTGTACAGACCTATTCACCAACGCCACCAAAATCAACCTTTCATTGTGCGCCATCGAGAAAGCCTTCTGTTTGTCCGCCAATCTTTCAGTTCGTGTTTTGATCAGCAGAGCCCTCTTGTGTCTTTATATCAAACTATTTTTCCCTCATGAGCAATTCTGCCAAAAACCAAACCAAACATTCCCAGATATAGAAACTAATAAAAGTCATTGGCACAGATTGCCTTGCAAAAATTAAGTTCATAGAACGGGGCTCATAGAATCCCTGCAGTGCAGAAGGGGGCCATTCGGCCCATCGGGTCTACACCGCCCCTCAAAGAGCACCCTATCTAGGCCCACACCCCACCCTATCCCTATAACCCCGTAACTCCACCTAACCTGCACATCTTTGGGCACTAGGGGGCAATTCATCATGGCCAATCCACCTAACCTGCACATCCCTGGACACAAAAGGACAATTTATCATGGCCAATCCACCTAACCGGCACATCTTTGGACACTAAGGGGCAATTTAGCACGGCCAATCCACCTAACCTGCACATCTTTGGACACTAAGGGACAATTTATCATGACCAATCCACCTAACCTGCACATCTTTGGACACTAAGGAACAATTTAGCACGGCCAATCCACCTAACCTGCACATCTTTGGACACTAAGGGGCAATTTAACATGGCCAATCCACCTAACTTGCACATCTTTGGACACTAAGGGACAATTTAACATGGCCAATCCACCTAACCTGCACATCTTTGGACACTAAGGGGCAATTTAACATGGCCAATCCACCTAACCTGCACATCTTTGGACACTAAGGGACAATTTATCATGACTAATCCACCTAACCTGCACATCTTTGGACACTAAGGGACAATTTATCATGGCCAATCCACCTAACCTGCACATCTTTGGACACTAATGGGCAATTTAACATGGCCAATCCACCTAACCTGCACATCTTTGGACACTAAGGGGCAATTTAACATGGCCAATCCACCTAACCTGCACATCTTTGGACACAAAAGGACAATTTATCATGGCCAACGCACCTAACCTGCACATCTTTGGACTGTGGGAGGAAACTGGAGCACCCGGGGAAAACCCACGCAGATACGGGGGAGAATGTACAAACTCCACACAGGCAGTCACCCAAGGCCGGAAGCGAACCCGGGTCCCCGGAGCTGTGAGGCAGCAGTGCTAACCACTGTGCCACCGTGCTGCCCCGTACGGCTGAAGTGTGTTGAGAAAGGAATGAGGGAGCTTCAATCTGCGCCTGAACAGGTACTCAATGATAGATTTGTTTTGTGTCTTATACATCTCTCACACACCTTGAAGCGCTTCACATTCAATGAATTGCCTTAGTTCAGTAGCTGCTGGAGGTAAACATTTTATGCACAGCAGGATGTCAGTGAGATGAGTAACCTGCTGATTATGGGATGTTCAACAAGGTCAACATTAATTGAGCGAATGGAGCAGGCAGACTTGACCTTAATTTACCATCTCAAGTGAAAGATGGGACTTCTGGCGGTGCAAGTCTCCATCACTGCAGTTAAGCACTAACCCTGACCATGGGAGTGCTCTGTGCTGTAAAGAAACAAAGAGGAAACATAGGAAATAGGAGCATAGGTAAGCCATTAGATCGCTCAAGCCTGCTCTGCCAATTATCCGCTCTCCCCATATCCCTTGATATCTTTAATATCTAAAAAGCTATCAATCTCCATCTTGAACATATTCACTGGCTAAGCCTCCTCAGACCTTTATGGTTCACGACCCTCTGAGTGAAGAAATTCCTCCTCACCTCAGTCCAAAATGGCCTCCCCCTTACCCTGAGACTGTGTTTCCCTGGCTCTCGACTCACCAGCCAGGAGAAACATCCTTCCTGCATCTACCCCGTCGCGCCTCGTAAGAATTGTACATGTTTCAATGCTCTAAATGTGAGAGGACACGGGCCCCCAATCCCTCCTCACAGGACAATCCCTCCATCCCAGTCCGTTCAACCTTCGTCGCACTTCCTCCTTGGGTAAGGAAGAAGGAAAATTATTCCCAGCACTGGCATCTTCACTGAGTAGAAAATCCAACCTGCGAGCCTAGAAAAGAGACAAATGATATCTGCCTTGTACAGAGAACGGGTAAAATATCTTGGGTTATAGCTGGCGTTTTCAGGCTTATTCCCCCTGTGTAGGTTTGTGCTGATCGGAGAGGAGTTGCTGGAAAATATATGGTTTTTAATGACGTGCAGGCAATCAAATCTATCTGTGAACTTCACTAATTGTTATGCAACTATTTACTGTGTAACTCAACGCAGGGAACTGTGTGCTGTGCACCAGTAACAAGCTATCGATTGAAGTGTAATTATGCAACTAACTGAGAGTCCATTTCATTCCAGGAATCCAGGTGCACTGTCAAGATTTGAAGGCGTAAACAGCAGAGCCTTTTGGCATGCAGGCTTAATCTTCATTTTGTTTGATCCTGCATAAGGGCCAAGTGTGTTCACAACTGGCTCATTTACTTAAGATAAAATAAAAGTCTTTGGCCGGGAGTGTTTCAAGTTCATAAAATGCGCTCCACCAATGAATGTAATTGCTCTCTCTCTAAACGTTTTGCCTTTTCTCAATGTGTGTATCTACAAATACAATATAAAATCTCATTGAAAAAGACCTCCCATTATTCAGCACCTTAATTCCGGGAGACCATTAGGATGTCTGGCGTGTGAAGTAGAAAAATGTTCTTCTGAGATGGAGCTTAACACATTGCTGGGGTAGAGCAGGGGGATCTTTCGTCACAGATGATTTCCTATCCTTTCTGACCCTACATTTTTCAAACAAATGGTGGGTTATTGGCATACCGGTCATGGTTTTTCTATGGCTTCTGACTAGGGCTGTGAAATTTCATTGTTGGGTTGAAACATTTAAGACATTTATCTGATTTTCCTCTCCCCTGTTTTGTTGGAGCTCTTGGCCCATTTAAAATAGTCTCCCACTGACGTAGCTTGCACACTACCATTCCAGAGCCCCACCCCTCCCTCTCTCTGTTAACCTTCTTCAGCGCGACAGCCCTCCGAGATCTTTGTGCTCCTTCAATTCTGGCTTCTTGAGCATTCCCACTTTTTCCTTATCCCACCATTGGCAGCTGTGCATTCAATGGGCGGCACGGTAGCACAGTGGTTAGCACTGCTGCTTCACAGCGCCAGGGTCCCAGGTTCGATTCCCGGCTTGGGTCACTGTCTTTGCGGAGTGTGCACGTTCTCCCCGTGTCTGCGTGGTTCCCTCCGGGTGCTCCGGTTTCCTCCCACAAGTCCCGAAAGACATGCTGTTAGGTGAATTGGACATTCTGAATTCTCCCTCTGTGACCCGAACAGGCCCCGGAATGTGGCGACGAGGGGATTTTCACAGTAACTTCATTGCAGTGTTAATGTAAGCCTACTTGTGACAATAACGATTATTATTATTAGATGCTTTGGCCCCAAGCTCTGGAATTTCCTCCCGAAACCTCACTGCCATCTAGATTTAGATTTAGATTTATTGTCACGTGTGCAGTGAAAAGTATAGTTCAGCATCCAGTCAAGGCAGATCGTTCCATACTTGAAACACATAGAACATATGATAAATACACCTCGCTTCCACCTCATTTCTTCCTTTGAGACGCTCCTTAAAACCGACCTCTTTGACAAAATGTTGACCTGAGGAAGGAGCAGCGCTCCGAAAGCTAGTGACATCGAAACAAACCTGTTAGACTTTAACCTGGTGTTGTAAGACTTCGTACTGTGCTCACCCCAGTCCAACGCCGGCATCTCCACATCACAAAATGTTGAGTCACCTGCCTTAATATCTACTGCTTCTGTGGAGGTTGCAGGAACAGATACCTGGGATATATGTGCACAAGTCGTTGAAGTGGCTGCTCTCACTTGCCGTGAATTTCTGAATTTTGTCTGCGTCCTGTTGCTCACTTATTGAGCAACAGGACCCGGACAAAATCATAGAATTTACGGTGCAGAAGGAGGCCATTCGACCCATCGAGTCTGCACCGGGCCTCACAAAGAGCACCCAACTCAAGCCCACGTATCTACCATATTCCCGTAGCCCAGTAACCATCACTTAACAGTTCTTGGACACTAAGGGCAATTGATCATGGCCAATCCACCTAACCTGCACATCTTTGGACTGTGGGAGGAAACCGGAGCACCCGGAGGAAACCCACGCAGACACAGGGAGAACGTGCAGACTCCGCACAGACAGTGACCCAAGCCAGAATCGAACTTGGGGCTCTGGAGCTGTGAAGCAACTGTGCTAACCACTATGCGCCCGTGCTGCCCACTATAGCCATTTGCGGCATCCCGTATAGCTTCAACTGAGACTTGACGCGGACAGAGGATTAACCATGGGGCCTCCTGGGTCTGATATGATTAGTAGGGTGGCACAGTGGTTAGCACTGCTGCCTCACAGCGCCAGGGACCCGGGTTCGATCCCGGCCCCGGGTCACTATCTGTGTGGACTTTCCACGTTCTCCCCGTGTCAGCGTGGGTTTCCTCCGGGTGCTCCGGTTTCCTCCCACAGTCCAAAGACGTGCAGGTTAGGTGGATTGACCATGATAAATTGCCCTTAGTGTCCAGGAACGTGCAGGTGAGGTTACGAGGATAAGGCGCGATGGACTTGGGAGTGGACATTCGATGGGTTGGTGCAGACTCGATGGGCTGAATGGCCTCCTTCTGCACTGTAGGGATTCTATGATTCTATGAAATGTAGCCCTAAAAGTTAGATGGGGTTACGGGGATAGGAACGGGGTATTGGGACAAGGCAGGGTGCTCTATCGGACTAAGGGCCGGGGAGGACTTGATGGGTCATATAGCCTCCTTCTGCACTGTAGGGATTCGATGTATCACATCTCGGCACTGATCTGTACACCCGTATGTACAGGAAATCTCAACTCTTCATCCACCTATAATTAGTCATAGTCCACGATACGTTATAGGCATCTCTCTAGGTTCACTGCAATTGTGTGTGCAGCTATCATTCCTTCTTCCAACCAGTTTCTGATGTTGTCCACCCATCCAGTCCTTCTCTGACCTGGCCTGTCGATGGAAGGCCATTGCCCTGTAATGTTGACTCTGTTCCTCTCTGCACAGATGCTGCCTCACCTGCTGAATATTCCCAGCTTTGTGTTTTTTTTCCAGGTTTTCAGCATTCTCCGTCTTCTGTTTTTGCTTCAGCTGCTGCAAGTTTGATTCCCACATTCTAGCCCCACTGTGGGGACTGGTCCGCTCCTATTGGTTGGTGAACGAGCCGGCAGGGGAAAGCTGCCCATGATGTCAGGTGGCATCGCCGTCATGTCCTGTCGCTCTGCCAGTAAGAGTTGGGATGTTCCAAACGACACGGAGGCTTAGAAGGGATGGCGTGCCAGCCAAGACTTCCGGATAATGGGAAACATCCATACGCCAATGGCCAGCAGCTTAGCCTTCTGTATTAATGCACTGGCTTCCCTCGAGGCTAGCACCTGAAGATTCAGAAAAGTAGAGAACAATGACAATGAAACTCTCAGGAATAATGGAAAAATGTCCCATTGGAATTTTGAAGGACTGTTTCATATGTCTTGGTCAATTGTGGGCAGTATTCATAGATCATAGAATTTACAGTGTAGAAGGAGGCCATTCGGCCCATCGAGTCTGCACCGGCTCTTGGAAAGAGCACCCTACTTAAGCCCACACTTCCACCCTATCCCCATAACCCAGTAACCCCACCCAACACTAAGGGCAATTTTGGACACTAAGGGCAATTGATCATGGCCAATCCACCTAACCTGCACATCTTTGGACTGTGGGAGGAAACCGGAGCACCCGGAGGAAACCCACGCAGACACGAGGAGGATGTGCAGACTCCGCACAGACAGTGACCCAGCGGGGAATTGAATCTGGGACCCTGGAGCTGTGAAGCAATTGTGCTATCCACTGTGCTACCGTGCTGCCCTCGGTACTGCATCACATTTCAGAATTTGGGGATTTCACAATGAATGCCTGCTGTGTCCTCCAAAATTTTGAGGTCCAAGCTTGGACTTCTTTCTATGGCCACGACAACAATCCCTCAACTTCAGCAAAACTAAAGAGCTGGTCATTGACTTCAGGAAGCAAAGTACTGTACACACCCCTGTCAGCATCAACGGGGCCGAGGTGGAGATGGTTGGCAGTTTCAAATTCCTAGGGGTGCACATCTCCAAAAATCTGTCCTGGTCCACCCACGTCGACCAAGAAAGCACAATATTGCGATACTTCCTCAGGAAACTAAGGAAATTCGGCATGTCCACATTGACTCTTACCAATTTTTACAGATGCATCATAGAAAGCATCCTATCTGGCTGCATCACAGCCTGGTATGGCAACTGCTCGGCCCAGGACCGCAAGAAACTTCAGAGAGTCGTGAACACCGCCCAGTCCATCACACGAACCTGCCTCCCATCCATTGACTCCATCTACACCTCCCGCTGCCTGGGGAAAGCGGGCAGCATAATCAAAGATCCCTCCCACCCGGCTTACTCACTCTTCCAACTTCTTCCATCGGGCAGGAGATACAGAAGTCTGAGAACACGCACAAACAGACTCAAAAACAGCTTCTTCCCCGCTGTTACCAGACTCCTGAATGTCCCTCTTATGGACTGAACTGATCTCTCCACACATCTTCTCTACTGAGTAGTACCACACTCCGTATGCTTCACCCAATGTCTATGTATTTACATTGTGTATTTATCGTATGTCCCATGTTTTTTTCATGTATGGAACGGTCTGTCTGGACTGTACACAGAACAATACTTTTAACTGTACCTCGGTACACGTGTCAATAAAGCAAATCAATCAGGATATTAAAATCATGGCAGCATAAGGTAGTAAAAATGCTCTTGAAGAATTAGAAGCGATGTGAGCAGGGCAGTATGGGAGTGCTGAAGACAAGCCAATCAAGAGGGCTTAAGTTGGTCTCCAGAACCCTTGGCAACCTGCAGTTAGCGACTGAATATCATCACAGGCGAATTCATGGGGTCCTTCTACCAGAGCAGCACCTGACGGTGAAATGGTTTTCAGTCTCGGCTTTGATGATTCAAAGAAGCCCACCTTTCCGAGCATCCTGCAGTGCACTAAACCATTTACCACGGTGACCCCCTCCAGTTGGAGAACTGACACTGAGTCATGTTGACCATAAATATAAGATAGTCACTGAAAAATCCAAGAAGGGTGTCATAATATACACCAGTATATCATGGTGCAGACACACACACTGATGGACACACAGCAAGACCAATCAACACACACAACACCGCAGCCAATCACCAGTTAGAGCACACTCACTATAAAGACAGGGGGCATCAGAGTTCCCGCTCATTCGGGATGCAGCCTCCTACAAGGACAGAGCTTATAGCACAGATCTTCACCATGTGCTGAGTGCATAGACTGGTTCGGACAGGCATAGGTCTTTAGTTTAATCTAGCATCGTGTTAACCCACAGCGAAAGTATGTTCAACAGTTTCTAGCTTAATAAAATAGTGTTGCACTATTTTAAGTGTTGGTGGCCTGTATGTGTTCCACGGATCCAGAGCACCCAACACATCATTCGCACCCCACTCCTGGTACCATGATGTGTTGGGTGCTCTGGATCCGTGGAACACATACAGGCCACCAACACTTAAAATAGTGCAACACTATTTTATTAAGTGAGAAACTGTTGAACATACTTTCACTGTGGGTTAACACGATGTTAGATTAAACTAAAGACCTATGCCTGTCCGAACCAGTCGATGCACTCAGCACATGGTGAAGATCTGTGCTATAAGCTCTGTCCTTGTAGGAGGCTGCATCCCGAATGAGCGGGAACTCTGATGCCCCCTGTCTTTATAGTGCGTGTGCTCTCACTGGTGATTGGCTGCGTTGTGTGTGTTGATTGGTCTTGCTGTGTGTCCATCAGTGTGTGTGTCTGCACCATGATATACTGGTGTATATTATGACAAAGGGGAAACACGTTTTTTTACCCCAGAGAGCGGTGTGAATGTGGATATCTGTGCCGGGGTGGTTAAGGGGAATAGCATTGATACATTTAAGGAGAAGCCAGTTACGTGCATGGGAGTGAAAGCAATAAAAGGGTTTGTTGATGGGATTGGAGGAGCATCCTCTGGAGGCAGTTGGCCTGATTTTGTGCTTTAGGTTTGATGCAGAGCGTGATGAAGTACGAGACTGTATTAATTACAAGAACCATTGGCGATAACTGATGTATGTAAATATTTGCACGACTGTCCGAACTTCAGAGTCATCTTGCCTTGTCAGTCATCACTGCAGATAAAGGACTTGTTAACCTTTATCATCCTTCTAATAAACCTCCTCTTGTTCTTTAAATTCCCAGCGCAGGCACATACTTCAGCTTCAGTTGATGCTTCCTATCTGTGATCCCCAAATTGGACCAGTCATTTACTCAAAGAAAACGATTTTCTGAACAAAACACTTTGCATGGTCGTACGCTTGGCATTTTGAGTTGGACTCCAGGGTTTTAGCACAAAATCGAGGCTGCAGCTGCCAGAGGTGCAGTCTCGCTGAGGGAGTGCTGCACTGCCAGAGGTGCTGTATCGCTGAGGGAGTGCTGCACTGCCAGAGGTGCTGTCTCGCTGAGGGAGTGCTGCACTGCCAGAGGTGCTGTCTCACTGAGGGAGTGCTGCACTGCCAGAGGTGCTGTCTCGCTGAGGGAGTGCTGCACTGCCAGAGGTGCTGTCTCACTGAGGGAGTGCTGCACTGCCAGAGGTGCTGTCTCACTGAGGGAGTGCTGCACTGCCAGAGGTGCTGTCTCACTGAGGGAGTGCTGCACTGCCAGAGGTGCTGTCTCGCTGAGGGAGTGCTGCACTGCCAGAGGTGCTGTCTCACTGAGGGAGTGCTGCACTGCCAGAGGTGCAGTCTCGCTGAGGGAGTGCTGCACTGCCAGAGGTGCTGTCTCACTGAGGGAGTGCTGCACTGCCAGAGGTGCTGTCTCACTGAGGGAGTGCTGCACTGCCAGAGGTGCTGTCTCGCTGAGGGAGTGCTGCACTGCCAGAGGTGCTGTCTCGCTGAGGGAGTGCTGCACAGCCAGAGGTGCTGTCTCACTGAGGGAGTGCTGCCCTGCCAGATGTGCTGTCTCACTGAGGGAGTGCTGCACTGCCAGAGGTGCTGTCTCACTGAGGGAGTGCTGCACTGCCAGAGGTGCTGTCTCACTGAGGGAGTGCTGCACTGCCAGAGGTGCTGTCTCACTGAGGGAGTGCTGCACTGCCAGAGGTGCTGTCCCACTGAGGGAGTGCTGCACTGCCAGAGGTGCTGTATCGCTGAGGGAGTGCTTTCATAGAATTTAGATTTCATAGAATTTACAGTGCAGAAGGAGGCCATTCGGCCCATCGAGTCTGCACCGGCTCTTGGAAAGAGCACCCTACCCAAGGTCAACACCTCCACCCTATCCCCATAACCCAGCAACGCCACCCAACACTATGGGCAATTTTGGACACTAAGGCAATATATCATGGCCAATCCACCTAACCTGCACATCTTTGGACTGTGGGAGGAAACCGGAGCACCCGGAGGAAACCCACGCACATGCGGGGAGGATGTGCAGATTCCGCACAGACAGTGACCCAAGCCGGGAATCGAACCTGGGACCCTGGAGCTGTGAAGCAATTGTGCTGTCCACAATGCTACCGTGCTGCACTGCCAGAGGTGCTGTCTCACTGAGGGAGTGCTGCACTGCCAGAGGTGCTGTCCAGCTGAGGGAGTGCTGCACAGCCAGAGGTGCTGTCTCACTGAGGGAGTGCTGCACTGCCAGAGGTGCTGTCTCACTGAGGGAGTGCTGCACTGCCAGAGGTGCTGTCTCACTGAGGGAGTGCTGCACTGCCAGAGGTGCTGTCTCACTGAGAGAGTGCTGCAGTGCCAGAGGTGCTGCCTTTTGGCTGAAACGTTCAATTGAGGCCCCATGTTCTCTCAGGTGTACGTACATGATCCCAAGGCACCATTCTGAAGAAGGGCTTGGGAGAAGGATTGAGGGTGATTTAGAGATGTGGATCAGAAATTGGCTAGCTGAAAGAAGACAGAGGGTGGTGGTTGATGGGAAATGTTCAGAATGGAGTACAGTCACAAGTGGAGTACCACAAGGATCTGTTCTGGGGCCGTTGCTGTTTGTCATTTTTATCAATGACCTAGAGGAAGGCGCAGAAGGGTGGGTGAGTAAATTTGCAGACGATACTAAAGTCGGTGGTGTTGTCGATAGTGTGGAAGGATGTAGCAGGTTACAGAGGGATATAGATAAGCTGCAGAGCTGGGCTGAGAGGTGGCAAATGGAGTTTAATGTAGAGAAGTGTGAGGTGATTTACTTTGGAAGGAATAACAGGAATGCGGAATATTTGGCTAATGGTAAAGTTCTTGAAAGTGTGGATGAGCAGAGGGATCTAGGTGTCCATGTACATAGATCCCTGAAAGTTGCCACCCAGGTTGATAGGGTTGTGAAGAAGGCCTATGGAGTGTTGGCCTTTATTGGTAGAGGGATTGAGTTCCGGAGTCGGGAGGTCATGTTGCAGCTGTACAGAACTCTGGTACGGCCGCATTTGGAGTATTGCGTACAGTTCTGGTCACCGCATTATAGGAAGGACGTGGAGGCTTTGGAGCGGGTGCAGAGGAGATTTACCAGGATGTTGCCTGGTATGGAGGGAAAATCTTATGAGGAAAGGCTGATGGACTTGAGGTTGTTTTCGTTGGAGAGAAGAAGGTTAAGAGGAGACTTAATAGAGGCATACAAAATGATCAGGGGGTTGGATAGGGTGGACAGTGAGAGCCTTCTCCCGCGGATGGATATGGCTGGCACGAGGGGACATAACTTTAAACTGAGGGGTAATAGATATAGGACAGAGGTCAGAGGTAGGTTCTTTACGCAAAGAGTAGTGAGGCCGTGGAATGCCCTACCTGCTACAGTAGTGAACTCGCCAACATTGAGGGCATTTAAAAGTTTATTGGATAAACATATGGATGATAATGGCATAGTGTAGGTTAGATGGCTTTTGTTTCGGTGCAACATCGTGGGCCGAAGGGCCTGTACTGCGCTGTATTGTTCTATGTTCTATGTTCTAAGGCCCCGGTATCGTAGCCAACATTTACCCCTCACTCAACATCTCGTCATCACTGTATTTCTGGGGCAGCACCGTGGCACAGTGGTTAGCACTGCTGCCTCACGGTGCCGAGGTGCCAGGTTCGATCCCGGCTCTGGGTCACAGTCCGTGTGGAGTTTGCACATTCTCCCCGTGTTTGCGTGGGTTTCGCCCGTACAACCCAAAAGATGGTAGGTGGCTTGAACTCGCTAAATTGCCCCTTAATTGGAAAAATGAATTGGGTATTTTAAATGTTTTTTTTTTAAAATCACTGCATTTCTATTTGTAGAATCTGACTCCCGCGTTACCGACTTTATAACAGTGACTGCAATTCAAAAGGACTTTGTTGGCTGTGAAACGTTTCGGGATGCCTTCAGGTCGCGAAAGGCGCTGTAGAAATGTTCTGGAAAAGTTTGCTCCCGTTCTCTCGGAGGGCCACTCTGCTGTTGGATGATGCAGCCGTCTCGCCTGGTCGAGGCCTGTTTGATTTGTGTCCAGTGAGAAATCAGGGACGGAAGCCGGAGAAGGAAAAGAGAGTTTCAACTGGTTCTGAGGGATATGGGTTCAGCCTTTCGGAGTCTGCATCATTCTACAGCCCTCTGCTTGCAAAATGGGGGCATGCTGACAACGATACTGAATTGAAAAGATTTGAATCCTCAAACGTATGTGTGCTATTCAAAATGCCAGCTACAAGTCCATTCAGAGGAAAGAAAAAAGAAAGGCTTGCATTTATATTGCTCTTTTCCAGCAACACCGGATGTCTCAAAGTGCTTTTTAAAAATGCAGTTGTCACGATATTCAAACATACATCATAACACATACATAATGATAGAGCAACGGACCAATTAGCACACATAACACGACAGCCAATCACAGACAAGAGCAGACACAGTATAAGTCAAGAAACACGACACCTCCTGGGCAGTCCATCTGGAGACAGCACAGGGCCAGGACCTCATAGCAAGACACTCACACAGTCACAACGTGCTGAGTACCAAGTCTGATGTATAAATAGTTAGATGGAATAAAACTGCGTTGTACCAATCGCAACCGTGTTGGTTCGTCTGTACCTCAGAGCACCCAACACCTCAGCAGTTGGTTTCTGTAATGTAGGAAAGGTCAACAATCCACTTTGCAAGCAGCTTGGTGTATTCAGTGTAAGCGAATTCCACACACAATTCCTCAATGTGGAGCAGCTTGCTGAGTAACCACTGTGAAATTCATAATGTGGCTGAAATTTGTTAATTGATGTTGAGGTACAGAAAACAGAGGTGCTGCCCATGAACTGCACTCCAAACCAACCAATGTCTCAAACTACCTAGTTTCCTCAAATTAGAGACGCTGATTTGATTTACTTAGCTGTCTGGCTACTACCTTGAAGATTCAACTTTGACCTCCATCTTGCAGTTAGCTGTATTCTTGTCAGAAAATGTCTCCGGTTTCAGGCACTCTCTTATCTGGACAATCCTCCCTGGCCTAACTTCTTGAGTTCTCTGCCTGATGGCAGGTCCGACTCACAACACCATGATCGTCTCCACGATTAGGGCAAGGAGGCAGGGCCCGAATCTGCCCCAGCCAGAACAGAGATCTGATCTACACTGGATGTCCAGCCGGCTGTGCGAACTGCACCCCCTCCCCCGCCACACCCCTCAAAGAGTCCAAGTTGCCGTGGCCAACGCGGAGAAGAAATCCCCTGCACATGCGCAGGAAACTCGCCGGCGGTTCTGCGCATGCGCCAACTCGCACGGCCCACGGCGGCCCTTCGCCGCCGGTTGGCGCGGCGCCAATCCCTCCAGCGCCAGTGCGGAGGATTCCGCAACTTCCAGGTGGCCCGACTCCGGAGTGGTTCGTGCCGCTCTTGGCGCCGGCGCTGGTCCAGCCGGCCAGTTGCAGGAGAATCCCGCCCCTGGTGTCAGGTGTATGAACGACATGACTCGCCCAGCAGAGCTGGGTTTGAATGATTGGCGCCTCAATGCTGGGCATGTTGGCTTGGCTGTTGGACCACCTTTCTTGCCTCCAGTTTGGAGTTCTTGCGAAGGCATCGCTTGTGCCCTTTCTCCAGCGCTTTCAGGTGCCTGCTGTAAGTTGTCCAAGTCTCTGAAACCTATAGGAGTACGGTAGCACTGTTGCTTCACAGCACCAGGGTCCCAGGTTCGATTCCCGGCTTGGGTCAGTGTCTGTGCGGAGTCTGCACATCCTCCTCGTGTCTGTGTGGGTTTCCTCCAGGTGCTCCGGTTTCCTCCCACAAGTCCCGAAAGACGTGCTGTTAGGTGCAAACCGAGTCTCATTACCGTCTAAATAGTGCAAAATCGCACAGATTCCAAACAATAGGAATTCAGTTAGTCCCACGTTAAACAAAATAATTGCTTTCGTTCTTAAAGAACGGAGGCACTTTGATGGAAATCTCAAAATGGTGCAGTGCAGTATTTTAACATCTAAAGTTTATTGCTTCCATAAATATTTCAGACAAAAATAATCAATAATTTGAGTACCTTGAACTATCTTGTTCTTCCGGAACCTGGCTACATTTGTCTTCCACCCTGAGGAGCAGTGCTTCTCAACCTCTTTTACAATTTTCCCTTTCTAAGACCCCCCTTGTACCAACGGGTCAGTGCTTCCGATATGGTGTTAATATTCTTCATATATTGTCCTTTCAAAACCTGAAAATGATTCACATCTCCCATGAGAGCCACCACGTCAACAAGACAGAGAAACGATTCTTTCATGTCCCCAGTAAATAAATTCACTCCAATTTTCCTGATTTTACAATCTAGCTTTGTGGGAATGTAAATCACCGGGGCTTTCACTTTAACGACGATAATGAATACCTCTATCCAGCATCTGAAAGAATAAAGGCAAATTAAATTAAATGTAATTAAATTCAATGAATAATAATAATCTTTATTATTGTCCCAAGTAGGCTTACATTAACACAGCAATGACGTTACTGTGAAAATCCCCTAGTCGCCACATTCCGGCGCCTGTTTGGGTCACAGAGGGAGAATTCAGAATGTCCAATTCACCCAACAGCACGTCTTTCGGGACTTGTGGGAGGAAACCGGAGCATCCAGAGGAAACCCACGCAGACACGGGAAGGATGTGCAGACTCCGCACAGACAGTGACCCAAGCCGGGAATCGAACCTGGGACCCTGGAGCTGTGAAGCAACAGTGCTAACCACTGTGCTACCATGCCGCCCAATTAGAGGCAGAAGGTAGGGGATATTGGATAGGTGACAGTGGACAAGGGCTGTGGGGGAAGGGTAGGGACAAATTGAGTTCAAAGTGTTGGCATGGGCAAAATGGATTGAATGCTCTTTTTCCAAGTTACATCACCCTATGATGACTTGTCCATCACTAGTTCCGACTAAGGATTGGGGTTGAGATGTTTACCATTGGTGCTTTCCAATCCTCATCCACCTGCTGGGTGTTCCATATTGACACTGGGGTTCCAATGTAGGACACTCGAGGACAGGGAGATCGGGAAGGCTCTGCTGATTTCCCACGCAAGGCTAGCACAGTTGCAAAGCTACACAAACTGGGTCCCACTCATGATTTCACAATGTCGTTCCGCGACCGTGCGCACATAACAAGTTACATATTCAACATAAAACGTCCTAAGGTGATTCACGCTGTCATTTCAAAACAAAACATGCCACCAAGCCACAGAAGGAGACAGTCGACCAGATGCCTCAAATCTTGGTCAATCAAAGAGATACGTTTTAAGGACCATCTTACAGGAAGGAAACAGAAGTTTAGGGAGGGAGTTCAAGAGCTTAGAGTCCAGGCAGCTGAAGGCATGGTCGCCAATGGGAGAGAGGTGGAAATCGAAGATGCTGAAGGGGGTAGAATTAGAGAATTCTGAAGGGGGAAATTACAGAGCTAGTGAGGGGAGAGAATTTGAAAATAGGGTCCAACAGAATGAGCATAGGGATGATGGGCGAATGGCACTCCCTCAGCCTTGCATTGGAAACCCCAGCCTCGATTTTTCTGAGGAAAAACTATCCATGTGTTAAATCTAGGAGCAAATACGACCTGCGGCCTTGGATGCAATTGGCTGGACTGGGTGCAATGCCAGTTCTCTACTCCAGCCAAATTTGCCTCCCAATTGAAGTCAGTGGTGAGTAATATTGCTGTTGAGGGTTCCAGGAGCTGTTAAATCAGCACTGTACCCAGTCCCACCAGTGTCTGACTGGTGGGTCAGGTTAAAATTGCTCCCATAGTTATGTCAGCATTTAAGACCTAGATGCTCTCTCTGGCCACATCATGGGAAAGTTGTCTTTGGCTCATGTAGCTCACAATGAAATGTGAGTGTCTGATGTTACCCTAAAAGGTCATGTCCTTTCCATTGTGGAGTGTCATAGATAACAGAAATGAGGCCCTCTCACCATGTCTAATATTGAGGCCAATATTGACCTATAGAGTTACGCCTTCTTGCTGAAGATTGGAATACAAGCATTTCTCTTATTGCGCCTCCAATGGGAGCGCGTCAACACTTGATCCCTGCTCGAGTGCCACTTCCAGGATGTCCCGCCCACAAAGTAAAAATACCTAATGAGCTTTCTCTTCGTCCTCCAGTGTGAAACATTGATCACTCATTATTGATTCTTAGTCACAGAACAAAATGCTTTCAAACATGTTCATTGCCAATCATCAAAGAGTGAGAATTAGCTGATGTGTCATATTGCTTTAATAGCACAGAGTACATACCTGAGATTTCCCCAGGGAGCTGTTTAATAATTGACAATTATCCAAAAGTAATTTACCTTTGGCAGCTTAAATATCCAGTCTATTGTGTTATGCAAATTGAAGCACTTGCTGTCGAGGATTAATTTGTACCAAAGCTTTGATATGTGGAGTTGTGGAGTATGCACTGTGCACCATCAACAGGCATCCCAACAGGGCTCAATCTCAATTGTTCTCAGCAACGAAAGGCCAATCAGTACAAATCCATATATTGCACCTTCGACAGCAGAGCTTCCTTCCAGCACCAAAGAGCCACAAAGCTGTAGAAACGGAGGACGACTATTTCCTTGTCAATGTTGCCATGTATACATGAGGGTGAAATGGGTCCGCACGAGCTTCTTGCCATTACTGGCTGTCTCGCGGTCTGGTTCGCCTGGACCCGAGTTTCAGCTTCTCGCCGCTAACAAGGGGGAGCTGTTTTTAAACGCTCCCTCACCACTCTCTCCCAGTCAACACACAAGCATGGCAGCGGTGAGACGTGCTCCTCGCTTTGGGGATGTCGACCTGGTCAGGCTTCTCGGCGCTGTCAATGAGAGGCGGGCCACCCTGTTCACCTGAGGGGGTCGGAGGACCAGCAGCAGGGTCAACAATGCCACCTGGGAGGCAGTGGCGGTGCCCACACATGCCACCTGCTATAGACCTCCCTGACCCATCAAGCGTGTGACTCACAAAGCCCGCTCTTTGTTTCTCTGCAGGAGAAGATAGCCCATAATAAGCGGGAAAGGGCCAAGATGGGGGGAGCAGGAAGCCAGAGATCTGGGTCCTCACCCACTATGTGGAATGGGCCCTGGAGATCGCGGGGCTGACCGAGGAGAGAGCAATCACCCAGATGCCCTGTCTCAAGTGAGTTGTTCATGCCAGACAAAATGATCCTTCCCTCTCAGGGACCACATGTCCATTCTCTCACAGGATCACCATTTGATGAGGCCGGACCATCTGGAGTTTTTCTTCCACCTGCCACCCACGAGACCACCTCGGACGTCTATCTGTAGCTGGGGGCAATGAAAATATCAAATGATCATAATTAAAACATATTACACCTGATACACGTGAAGCCTCTGTCACCTTAATCTTCACAGCAGACCTGCCTGTATCCTCACCACCTGTTGCCCTCTGCTCGCCCCACCCCCTGCCCTCTGGGCACAGTGGTCCAAGATCAAAAGCCCCCAGTGCAGACCCCATTCAGAGGATGGGTGTGAGCGCGTTGTCAGCAGAAAAACAGGAATCAGATTTCTGCAGAAACTTTCCAGCTACATTTTATGGAAGGAAACCGCAAAAAGCAGCCTCTAGGCATCTGCAACCACCAGCAGGAGCAAGCAGCAAACACAACTGTGAAGTGGCTCTCACAATTAACAAGGCTAATTCCTCATTTGCACGAGCCTTCAGCTGTGAAGCTAGAGGCTGCTCACAATTAAAGGGAGTTAAACTTACCTTCAGGAGAGAAGCCACAGCAGGGCTCTGTCCTGGAAGTGATTGGCAGGACAAACAGGCTGCAGCTGTGGTTACCCCGGTTATGGGTCTCCACAATATTTAAAGATGGCTTGAAGGCCTCACAGATGCAAAGACCCTCACCCCCCCCCCCCCCGACCCTGAAGCAACCACCGACCAGGAACGTTTAAGCCCCCCCCCCCCCCGACCAATCCCAACCCTCCTGAGGAGTCTCCCCACAGTCCCCCTCCCCCCACCCCCCCACCACCACCAGCGCAAATCTCGATTTCTGCCTTTCCCGCTATTTACCCGGCGTGCCCAAATCCATGCCGGGTGCAACGCGGTGGTTAAATCATGCCCTCTGTTTCCCTCTCCAGAGATGCTGCCGGACCTGCTGAGTTTATCCAGCATTTTCCCGTTTTTATTCATGACCTGCTTCTGTGGTGTAGATTCCATGAAAAACATCTTGGCTACAATTAATTGCCAATCTGTTGACATCATAGTAATCTAGGCCGGGATTCTCCCCTACCCAGCGGGGCGGGGGGGTCCCGGCGGGATGGAGTGGCGGGAACCACTCCGGCGTCGGGCCGCCCCAATTCGCCGCCCCGGATTTCTCCGTACCTTTAGGGGCCAAGCCCTCACCTTGAGGGGCTAGCCCCGTGCCGGAGTGGTTGCCATGCCGCCGGCCGGCGGGAAAGGCCTTTGGGGCCGAAGGGACTCCGCCGGGCGGCGGAAGTCTGCGAATGCGCGGGAGCGTCAGCGGCTGCTGATGTCATCCCCGCGCGTGCGCGGGGGGGGGGGGGGGGGTCACTTCCGCATCGGCCATCGCGGAGGCTGTGGCCGAGGTGGAAGGAAAAGAGTGCCCCCATGGCACAGGCCCGCCCGCGGATCGGTGAGCCCCTGATCGCGGGCCAGGCTACCACGGGGGCACCCCCCGGGGCCAAATCGCCCCGCAACCGCCCCCCCCCCCCCCCCCCCCCCCCCCAGGACCCTGGAGTCTGCCCGCGCCGCCAGTCCTGCCGGTAAGGGAGGTGGTTTGATTCACGCCGGCGGGACTGGCATGACAGCAGCGGGACTTCGGCCCATCGCGGGCCGGAGAATCGCCGAGGGGGGGGGGGGGGGGGGGGCGCCGACCGGCACAGCACGATTCCCGCCCCCGCCAAATTTTCGGTGCCGGAGAATTCGGCGGCCGGCAGGGGCAGGATTCACGCCGCCCCCTGGCGATTCTCCAACCCGGCGGGGGGTCGGAGAATCCCACCCCCTATCTTGGCTGTAAATGAGACAAAGCTGGCTGGAATTGTTCTCCTTAGAGTAGAGAGGGAGACTTGATAGAGGTGTTCAAAATCTTCAGGTCTTGATCGGGTAACAAAAGAGAAAGTGCTCCCGGTGGCTGACGATGGCCAGAGAACACAGATTTAAGGGAAATGGCAGAAGAGGTGAAATGAGGGGAAAAAATATTTCTGCAGCGGGTTATGATCTCGATTGCTTTGGGCGGTGGGAACTGATTGTGTGGTAACTTTCAAAAGGGAGTTAGGTAAATAATTAAAAGTAAAACAGAGGCAGAACTATGAGGTAAGGGCAGAGGAACGGACCTCATTTGGTTTCTCTTTCAAAGGACCAGCGTAGATACAGCAGATCTTTTGTGCTGTCAGATTGTATGATTGTAAGTCACTCATGAGGAATGTCTGTTGCGAGTGGGAGCGATCAATTGGCATTGATTAGGTGATGTCTTAATGCAAGGATTTGACAATCTGATACACGATTGAGTCCATATCGTAAAGGTGCCTCAGATGTGTCACTTAACTGGCAGTGTTTTTGGTCTTACTTTTGTCTTCATTTATTTAAATGCATTGCAGGATCACAGAGGCAAGCCTTGTGCCCAGCCCCCTCTCCACACCCGGCGGTCGTGTTGGGTGTTCCGATACACACACGAACCAACACGGTTGTAGATGGTGCAACTCTGTTTTCTTATTCTGTATAATAACAACTGTTAACTTCTGGCTGTGGTTCGTACTTCACCAGCTAACCTGTGGACCCAGCCCTAACACTATCTTAGTGAGGCACTCAGCACATGGTGTATGTCTGAGTGGCACGCTGTGAGCTCTGTGCTCTGAGCTATCTCCTGGTAGAATGAGCAGGAACTGTGGTGTTCCCTGTTTTATAGTGCGTGTGCTCTCACTGGTGATTGGCTGTGATGTTATGTGTGCGCTGGTTGGTCCATCTACCTGTCCATCAGTGTGTGTGTGATTGCACCATGATATGTTAATATGGATAGCATGACACCGGCAACCTCCACATTTGTTCCAGGGTTTTTTAAAGCCTCGCATACTTCCTTTCCACATTTCCTGATAACCTGGGCACGCTAGTCTCCTGAGCACACCTTAAGTGATGGTCACAAGCCAGGAACTGACAAGTCCCGGAATCGGAGCCCTTATCCGCAAGAAATCACACTGAAAGTTTAAAGCTACATTCGATACATTGGTTAAATGACTGCATTGGAACCGTGATCTTTTTATGTTGCTGGGGAGGTAACGCAGAGCCATTTCTCAACATGGTAGCGTTGAAAGGAAGTCAATGGCTTGATCGAGGGTGTAGTTAATGAGTTAATAATTGGAAAGGTGGAATTCAGCATTTCCGACAGGCAATAAAAGTTGTGTTACAAGCTGAAATGGCGAGCACACTCGGGGTCAGACTTTTGCCATGATGGGAAACTTCTCCCTCTTGGCGAATCCGCCCGGGAATTCGAAGTCCCGTCCCCCCAAACACAGAACTTTCTATTGTCATGGGGGTGGAACTGGCATCGGGCAGGGTTTTGCACAGGAGTAGTTAACAAAGGCAGTTTACCATTTATCTCACCAGCTGTTTCCACTGAAGTGGAGGTTTGGTACGCCAAGAGTGCGATAAGCGGATATCTGAACTTTGTGGATTCATTTGGATAGCCCTTTGGAAGATAGGCCTTTTGGTATGGTCCCGGACACCTTTGCGAAAGGTCAGATACCCTTTTGGACAGATGAGGCACCCTTTCGGAGAGAGCAGGCTTGGGATTGTTAAAATTAAACATGATTGTGCGCAAAAAGTGCATAAACTCATTGGAACTTTCAAAGCTGTTGAGGAACTGTCAAAGGACACTAGGTGAGCTGGCATGGAGGGCAGAAGGGCAAAGGGCGGTGGATGGGGGAACGGGCTAGAATGTGTCGGCTCGAAGTTGGCATAGGGGATATGAGGTGCCATGGGGTGGCTAGAGAGGTTGGCACAGGGGCTATTAGCCACGGGGTTAGGTGGAGGGGCATTGGGGAAATGAGGGGCCATGGGGATGGGTAGAGGGGCATAGGTTGGCATGGATGGGGCATGGGGAGTTTATGGGGGTGAAAGGGGCGTGGGCTGGAGGGCTATTTTTTGTCTTAATCTGTTTTTAAATTGATTTCAACCAAGTCCCGCAACACAGAGGCAGGCCTTTCACCCAGCTCGCATCATCTGCACCCTGCAACCAGCCTCTGAACACGTTCTGCCCGACCCCTGGGAATAAAAATCAAACTTGCGGGCGGCCATCTTTGAAGGCCATGCTTTCAGAGCCAAGAACTCTCCCATCACCGCCCACCTGGCCCGGGAGCGAAAATCTGGGCTCGGGATTTCCAATTTGATGAATTCATGAAACATCTTGATAATTATTCGAGAAACTCATTGATAACTTTAAATAGTCTTTAACAAGATTTGTGGTCATTGGTGAATGCTGTATCAGGACTTGCTAGCTTCACACATCTGGGCCTTGGGAGCTGCTGTGCAGTAACTCAAAGGTACAATTCTTGCATCTTTTTGATCTAATTTTATCTTCACAGGTAAGTAATTGGAATATCAGGAATACATCAAATTTATTGGATCTTATCTTCCTCAGAGTGGCAATCGGCGTCGGATTACCACTCTGGATGAATTTACCCTTGCTGTAATGCCTGTCTCGCCCAACCTGCCTCAGTCATGCTGGGTGAGACAGACGCAGTGAGGCGTGTCGTCATCTGTATCGGTGCAGAGAGGAAAGAAATGTCCCCCTTTTTCTGGCATTGGCTGCTATAAATGGATGTTTAAAAGGGCAGTTTCAAGGGAGCAGGTTGGTTTCAAAGGTAAATGGTTCAGGCAATTGGCGGGGGGGGGGGGGGGGGGGGGGAGACCAGGAGGGTGGGGGGGGGGGGTGAGATCGGACGGGGGGCAGGGTGGACCGGAGGGGAGAGGGTGAGGCTGACAGGAGGGGGAGGGGTCATTCCTAGAGTAGGGGGGTCGGTTCGGGAGGTGGGGTTGGGTGAGGGGTGGGGGTGGTGTGGTGGGTCCGGGGGGGGGGGGGGGGTCACGTGTGCGGTGGCCCGTACGAGGCTGGGTGTTTAAATAGTCACTCTGCAGCTTTTTCCTTCAAACTCTTTCAGAGTAACTATCAGGGTAAAACCAGCTGAACCATCTGAAGTTAACGAGTTAAACCGCTTCTGTCGGATCGTTCTCAGCCCAGCGCAATTGTCCAGAGGATGTTCGCGCTTGTGTGCAACGTCCGGGCAATCCCTTACGTGGGAACCTCCGAGAGCACATCACAGGGCTACCCCCTAATTATGACGCTGGGAAACCAGGAAATTATTGAGCGGGATTCTCTGTCCAGTTCTCTGTGGGCAGCACGGTAGCACAGTGGCTACACAGCTCCAGGCTCCCAGGTTCGATCCCCGGCTTGGGTCACTGTCGGTGCGGAGTCTGCACATTCTCCCCGTGTCTGCGTGGGTTTCCTCCGGGTGCTCCGGTTTCCTCCCACAAGTCCAAAGGTGTGCGGGTGAGGTGGATTGACCATGTTAAATTGCCCTTCGTGTCCAAAAAGGTTAAGTGGGGTTACTGGGTTACAGGGTGGAGCTGTGGGCTTGAGTAGGGTGCTCTTTCCAAGGGCCGGTGCAGACTCGATGGGCCTAATGGCCTCCTTCTGCACTGTAAATTCTATGATTCTGGTGTGGCGCACCCCCGTCCGCAGCGGGAGTCTCCGTCCGGCCAGCCGGCCAATGGGGTTTCCCATGGTGGGCAGCCCCATGCCATCAGGAAATCCCTGGGCGTGATTGGGCTGCAGGCAAAACGGAGAATCCTGACCATTATCTTGCAGATCCCAAGTACAAATTCCTCCAAGAATATATTTTGCGAGCCACCCCTGGAGCGTTTATTTAATGAAATCACGAGCTGAATTTGGTCCTGATCTATGTATTTTTCATTAATATATTTTGCTCGCTGTTGAGCAGACTCTCAATGCTGAAGTATGAGACCCTGATTAAATATATGAGCCCATCGCATGTATCCAAGTCAGAATGTTCATGGGCTGTGCATGACTTGGGAAGTTCAGCCTTCAAGATGCTCAATGCACAAGGACGCCACATCAGCCTTGGATCAATCAAACTCCTGATTACTCGTTGACGCTGCCTTGTCGGCAAACGTACTCGTGGAGCTAGCTTTGGAATTGGCAGCTTTGCTTCCCATCAACTGATGCAAGGCACAGAGCTGGCGAAATAACCAAATTTGTCATCATTTCATGGTGGGTCTTTGATCTTTTCTTTCTTTCTAACTTTATTTTATCGCCTGTTTCAAAATAATTGCATTATGGACAAATTTGAGAAGCCAATCAAAATCCTCCTTGCCACAAGTCATTAACGACTGGCTAATCTTAAGAGTTTGTACTTTGGAACTGCAAGATAACACATTTGATGCATTCGTTATATTCCAATTGCTTTCCTCTGAAGATAACACAACATCAAAGAAATGAATGACGTTTGATTTACTGCATAGCGAGTTCTAAGACTCGGAAATGTGGTGCGAGTGTCTTGATGCAGAATTCGCCAATGAGCACAAAACTATTCAAACGATTGAACGTTTGCAATAATGAGGTTTTCTAGAATGGTGTTTGGGATATTTCCTGACTTTATCAAATTGGAAATTCTGATTCAGATTGCGCTCGCAGTAAGTTTCTAATGCAACTTTTATAGGCTGTCAAAAATGCACAATTCCACCTCCCCGTTTATTCAGTCATTAACGAGGCCCTGGAGATTTTTCAGACAGGGCTGTGAGATCTGCCTTTCACCGTCTCGAATTGGAAATAGCTTGCATTTAGATTGGACGTTACGAAATCACTCACACCATCGCCAGGCACTCATACACAAAGAACGGTGGTCATGACTGCAATATTTCAATGCGTACAGCAACCGCTTTGAAGACAACAAGGCCCCACAAATGAGGGAGCCTTGTGGCACAGTGGGTGGTATCCCCGGACTTGATGGCCAAGATAGGTGTGTCCATCGTGGGTCAATGGGTTGTGCATCGACCTGCAAAATCCTTCCGACACACACCAGTGGCTGGCGGTAAGAGCGGGAAAGCGGGCAGCCAGGCTTGATGTGGAGTGGTGTACCTCAAGCGATAATCCTCTGGCGACAGGCTAGGCACTTGTTCCGTGGGGGAAAAGCCACAGTATGGGAACAGATGAAAGCCTACCCTGTGCATCACTAGGATGCAGCAAGACAAACAAACCGGCAATGAGGGTTAATTTTTGTTTGAGGGAGGAATGTTGACCTTTTTGTACAGCTGGTACAGTAGACAGGTGTTTGGTCTGATAAATGCCTGATTCTTACTCATTTAATATTTAATCTGCCATTTAGAGCACCACTCTTTCATTGCAATCCAAGGGTGTGATCTAACAATGAAAAAACGAGTCCAGTGCTGGGAACTGCTTCGCTATCTAACGGCAGTCTCCAACATGTTGACCTTCTGAAGAATTCTTGAGACCCATCTCTGAAACGTTTCCATGTTCTGAATGGCCGTCCTTCCAAATCCCGACTGGGACTTGTGTTTTTCTTTCATATTTCTTTGAGCAGCTGGTTTAAGAATGGCCTGTACGAGTTGGCAGAGCAGTTCACATTAACTCTCAATCGACACACAAACTGTGTAGCATAAGAACAGAATACAACAAAGCTCCTTTCACCGTTAATGAGAAATGTTCAGGTACAGACAAGAACTCTCAGCCCGCCCACATCTAACTGTCAATGCTTCAGCCTCAGTAAGTCACTTGACAGATCACTCCAAACACTCATTGCTCCTTGAATGACCAACTTCTCCCTGATATTTTATTTTAAGGCTGTTTCTCACCGATTTAATTTCATGTCCTCTGTTCCTGCCTCCCTGTTTTTAAAAAATATATATATTTGATTCCAAATAATGCAAGCATTTTCCACAAACATATATACAAAAAAAACCCACTCAGATATATCACAGTTTGTCATATTTTGTTTTTGCAAACTATCTATTATAACCCGGGAGCTCCAACTCCTTCCCACAACCGACTCCCCCCTCCATCCCCTCCCTGGATTGTTGGCAACAAACAGTTACTTAAAGACTACAATGAATGGCTTCCACCTTGAGTAAAACTCTTCTTATGACCCCTAAGAGCAGATTTGGTCTTTCTAGTTGCAAATATTCTGCCGCGCCCCCCCCCCCCCCCCCCCCCCCCCCCAACCACGCCGAGGCCCTAGGTGGAACCGGCGACCTCCATCCAAGCAGATTTGTCGCCGGGCAACCAGAGAGGCCCAGGCCAAGACATAGGCCCTCTTCCCCTATAGAAGCTCCGGCAAATCCGAGACGTCCACTAATGGGCACGGCTCCAACCTCGCCCCCACGATCACCGACGTGGTGTCAAAGACCGATGACAAGAAGTTGACCAATTTTGGACAGGACCAGAACATGTGCGAGTGGTTCGCTGGCCCCTTTAAACACAGCTCACACCTCTCCACCACATTGAGGAAGAACCCACTCATGCGGCTGTCAGTCATGTGCGCCCTATGGACAACTTTAAATTGTCTTTGGCTCAGCCTAGCACAATAGGAAGCCAGAGTTTACCCTGTACAATATCTCACTCCAGGCCCTTCCCTCCAGTGGCAAGCCCAATTCTTACATAGAACATAGAACATAGAACAATACAGCGCAGTACAGGCCCTTCGGCCCACGATGTTGCACCGAAACAAAAGCCATCTAACCTACACTATGCCATTATCATCCATATGTTTATCCAATAAACTTTTAAATGCCCTCAATGTTGGCGAGTTCACTACTGTAGCAGGTAGGGCATTCCACGGCCTCACTACTCTTTGCGTAAAGAACCTACCTCTGACCTCTGTCCTATATCTATTACCCCTCAGTTTAAAGTTATGTCCCCTCGTGCCAGCCATATCCATCCGCGCGGGAGAAGGCTCTCACTGTCCACCCTATCCAACCCCCTGATCATTTTGTAATCATTTTGTGATCATCTTCTTCCCACTTCCTCTTTATCTCTTCTAACGGAGCCTTCCCTACCTCCAAAAACCACCCATATATTTCCAAGATCCTCCCTTCCCCCAGCTCATCACAAGATAACATACTATCCAATAATGTATGTCTCGGCAACTGGGGGAACGAAGAGAATTCTTTGCAAACAAAGTCCCGCACTTGCATATGTCTAAACTCGCTCCCCCTCGGGAGTTAGTATTTTTCCTTCAACTCCTCCAGTTCCACGAACCTAGCCTCCAAAAGCAGATCCCTAATCCTCTTGACCCCCTCCCTCTTCCAAATCCTCTAGGTTGTGTCTATTCCAAACAGTGCAAATAGTTTCCGCAGATTGGCGACAATACTGACATGTCCCACAATCTAAAATGCCGCCGAAACTGATCCCAGATTTTAAGGGATGCCACCACTACCGGGTTTGTTGCGAATTTGGATGGGGAAAACGGGAGAGAGGGGGGTGACCAGTGCCCTTAAACACAACCCAATACAGGAGATCTCTTCCATTTGCCCCCACCCTGAGTGCCCTCCTATGAGTCTGGACAGTTAGCTGTCAGCCTGTTTATTATGTTGACCACATATTTTATTTATATCTATCTAACCCACTTGTGGAATAGGAATTGTATTTCACAGATCTTAATGTATTAACAAAGACAAAAGAAAGACATACTTATTTATTTTGCGCTATTCACAATCTCAGGATGACCCAAAGTGCTTCACAGCCAGTGAAGTACTTATTGAAGTAGACACTTGTAATGTAGGAAACACAGTTGTGGTTTACTTTGTGTCGCTAATTTTAGGATGGTCGGCGTAGTGTTCACAAAGACCACAAAATAGCTTTAACTTGAACAAAGCTAAACATTTATTAACACTACTTATTTGGATTCAACACTTACTCCTATATAATTCACAGTTGATAATAAACATATAATCTATACTCATCTACTCCTAATCTCTACACTATTACATTAATTATGATCTGCTCTCACTCACACTATCTTTCCTTCAGTCTGTTCTCTGGCTTCCTCCTCAATCTCTCTCCCACAAGGCTGAGCATTAATGTCTTATATACTTGTATATCTAGCTCCCTCTAGTGGTTGATTTAGACATTACATTCCCCCTTGCAGTTCTTACATTTATGATAATGTCACAACAGTCACCAATTTGTGCACAGCAAGCTCTCACAAACGGGAATTGAACAAAAGGATAATGATCAGATCATCTGTTTTTTAGTGATGTTGGTTGGAGGCCAGAACACCATGGAGAACTCCCATTGGAATCTTCGACATTTACTCACAAAGGCAGACAGGACCCTGGTCTGATGTCTCATCTGGAAGATGGCACCTCCGACAGTGCAGCACTGCCTCAGTAATGTACATGATGTGGAGATGCCGATGTTGGACTGGGGTGAGTCTTACAACACCAGGTTAATGTCCAACAGGTTTGTTTTGAATCACTAGCTTTCGGAGCACAGCTCCTTCCTCAGGTGAATGAAGAGGTGGGTTCCAGAAACATATATATATAGACAAAGTCAAAGATGCAAGACAATACTTTGAATGCGAGTCTTTGCAGGTAATTAAGTCTTTACAGGTCCAGACGGAGCAACTGGAGAGAGGGTTAATCACAGGTTAAAGAGGTGTGAATTGTGAATACAAGGATGAACGGACATCGTGCAACAATCGCCAGGCAGGAATGTTCCCTTCCAGTCGTGGACACTTCTGCAGACAAGGGCATTCAGTCTCTGATCTTCGGGTAAGCGTTCTCCAAGGCGGCCTTCAGGACACGCAACAACGCAGAATCGGCAAGAGAAACTTATAGCCAAGTTCCGCACACATGAGTACGGCCTCAACCGGGACCTTGGATTCATGTCACATTACATCCACTCCCCACCATCTGGCCTGGGCATGCAAAATCCTAACAACTGTCCTGGCTTGAGACAATTCACACCTCTTTAACCTGTGATTATCCCTCTCTCCAGTTGCTCCGTCTGGACCTGCAGACTTAATTACTTGCAAAAACTCGCATTCAAAGTAACGTCTTGCATCTTTGACTTTGTCTATATATATGTTTCTGGAACCCACCTCTTCATTCACCTGAGGAAGGAGCAGCGCTCCAAAAGCTAGTGACATCGAAACAAACCTGTTGGACTTTAACCTGGTGTTGTAAGACTTCTTCAGTAATGTACTGAAGAGTCAGCCTAGACTTGGTTGCTTGGGTCTCTGAAAGGGGCTTGAACCAGGAACTTGGAGGCCAGAGTGCCATGCGTGCTGGCACCTAAACACAGCTCGCCATCCCAGTTGCAAAATAACTTTTGTTTTTCAGAGAAATTAAATTCCGGGTGTGCTTCAGAAGTGTTGACTCTCTCCTGAATCTCTAATCTACACTTTGACAGCTTGGTGTACTATTAAAGGTGATATATTGGGTGTTATTGATTACTCTGTATCTGGCAGTTACTTCAGTTGATGAAGATTCAAGGTAAGAGGGTTGACGTCCAGCTTGCTAAATCAGAATGGACTGTGTTGCGGTTGTTTCCATTCGTCATTTGTTGGGGTACTGGTGTTGTCCTTCGTTTACTGAGATCACTGACTCTTGACCCTATTTATTTGTCGCTTGGTATTAGCTCTGCATTTACAAATGTGAGGTTATCCATTTGGTCGGAATAACAGCAAAAGGGATTATTATTTAAATGATAACATATTAAAACATGCTGCCTTGCAGAGGGACCTGGGTGTCCTAGTGCATGAGTCGCAAAAAGTTGGTTTACAGGTGATTAAGAAGGCGAATGGAGTTTTGTCCTTCATTGCTAGAGGGATGGAGTTTAAGACTAGGGAGGTTATGCTGCAATTGTATAAGGTGTTAGTGAGGCCACACCTGGAGCATTGTGTTCAGTTTTGGTCTCCTTACTTGAGAAAGGACGTACTGGCGCTGGAGGTTGTGCAGAGGAGATTCACTAGGTTAATCCCATAGCTGAAAGGGTTGGATTACGAGGAGAGGTTGAGTAGACTGGGACTGTACTTGTTGGAATTTAGAAGGATGCGGGGGGGGGGGGGATCTTATAGAAACATAAAATTATGAAGGGAATAGATAGGATAGATGCGGGGAGGTTGTTTCCACTGGCGGGTGAAAGCAGAACTAGGGGGCATAGCCTCAAAATAAGGGGAAGTAGATTTAGGACTGAGCTGAGGAGGAACCTCTTCTCCCAAAGGGTTGTGAATCTATGGAATTCCTTGCCCAGTGAAGCAGTTGAGGCTCCTTCATTAAATATTTTCAAGATAAAGATAGATAGTTTTTTGAAGAATAAAGGGATTAAGGGTCATGGTGTTTGGGCTGGAAAGTGGAGCTGAGTCCACAAAAGATCAGCCATGATCTCATTGAATGGCGGAGCAGGCTTGAGGGGCCAGATGGCCTACTCCTGCTCCTAGTTAAACATAGAACATACTGTGCAGAAGGAGGCCATTCGGCCCATTGAGTCTGCAACGACCCACTTAAGCCCTCACTTCCACCCTAGTTCTTATGTTTTGTTTTTAATTGGGAATGGGTGGCATGTTTTCAGACAGTGCAGCTGTCTCCCCCTATCTTGCTAGTGCTCCATCTCTGGTTGGAGGCTGTGATAAAGCCAGGGGAGTCCAATGAGCCTCTTAAAGTCCTTTATTTCAGCAACAGCACCACACATTCACAAGGCCCGGTTACCTTTCACCAGGTCCTCATTCCTTTTTTAGCTGGCTGTACAGCTGCCTGCCTTTTATGCTAGTGCTGGGTTAACTCAGTCCAATTGAGCACGGGGAACAATCATCCCCAGCTGGATGAGTCCTGTGCAGGTTACTACAGGTTATTACAGAGGCAGTCTTGGAGGTTTAATCACATTTCTGCAAAGGTATTCATCTTTCTGAAGGTTCGCTCTCCTGCAGTTGCGAAGCTTTGCTCGTGGTGGTTTCAGGTGCTCTGAAAACCAGGAGGCCTGTTCACCATGAACACGTGAAGAGGGGAAACCGAGCAGAGAAACTAGCGACAAGAGGGGTTTTGATTCTATCACTAAATAGAAGAAACTCCATGAGATTGCAGCAAATTAATACGACTGTCCAACATTCCAGTTGCCATTGTGACGACTAGCAGTGCAATGATTCATGGATAGGTCAATGTAGGAATAGATGAAGCAGGCTGCTTAGTGATGCAGTGGTCATAGACATAGCCATAGAATCTACAGTGCAGAAGGAGGCCATTCGGCCCATTGAGTCCGCACCGGAAAGACCAACCCACCGAAGCCCACACCTCTATCCTATCCCCACAACCCAGTAACCCCACCTAACCTTATTGAACACAATGGGCACTTTAGTATGGCCAATCCACCTAACCTGCACATCTTTGGACTGTGGGAGGAAACCGGAGCACCCGGAGGAAACCCACGCACACACTGGGAGGATGTGCAGATTCCGCACAGACAGTGACCCAAGCCGGGAATCGAACCTGGGACCCTGGAGCTGTGAAGCACTGTGCTACCGTGCCACCCATTTGTGTCATGTCCCTCCTTCTGGGCTAGATATTCCGGGTTCAAGTCCCACTCCAGCACTTGATGCCTCTGAAAGGTATGTGCATAACATGGGCAAACATTATCAGCCTGTAATCCCTTCCAGTGCACCTGGTGAGAAAGAGCGGGGGAGTTTCCTGGTCAGCCATACTGCAGAAAGTAACGGTAGTGCTTAGCCAGGCATAATCATGGGCCAATCGAATGCAAGTCCATCGTCACCAATGCCCTCTTAAGGTATGGTACCTGGAGGAGGAGTAATAAATGTAATGCCCCAACATCCTACCTGTATTGGGCTGTAATTCTATAACTGGCTCATATTTACCCTGTAACTGCAGCTAGAAAAGGTGTGGTCAGGCTCTCCAGCTGATGAACAATCTCTCTCCCAATCTCCTTGGATTTAGTTTCTGTGTGAATGAACTGAAAAATGAAATGAAATGAAAATCGTTTATTGTCACAAATAGGCTTCAAATGAAGTTACTGTGAAAAGCCCCTAGTCGCCACATTCCGGCGCCTGTTCAGGGAGGCTGGTATGGGAATTGAACCGTGCTGCTGGCCTGCCTTGGTCTGCTTTCAAAGCCAGCGATTTAGCCCAGTGAGCTAAACCAGCCCCTATTCAGGGGGCGCAACTCTGAACTGGAAGCCGCAGACAGTGTTGATTGATACTTCAACTTCACACGTCAAAACTGACCGGCACAGGCCCACTTGAACCAAACTAAGAGAATGCAAAAAGGTCAATGTTTGGGGTACTTCTCACTGGGAGCATTGTCTTCAACTCAACTCAGCAACAACCTTTCTGAACCAGTCAGGCGCCTCAGACCTTATCGGAGATGGAATAGGCTATTTAGGCCCTCAAACCACCCAGGGAGGTCATGGCTGAACTGCGACCTAACTCCGTGAACCCAACCCATATCCTCAATGACAGTTCGGGGGAGGCCATTCGGGCCCTCATTGGTTGTGCCGGTAGTCTCTCTTGTAACCCCTTTCCCCAACAGATCCTGTTATGTCCCACCATTTCAAACATTTATGATCTCGTCTCTATCTCAACGGTTCCTTGTGATGAAGCATCCCAAGGTCGAATAGCCCTAGTTCAAGAGCCTTACTTCTCCCTGCACCCCTGGATCTTCCAATCAGACACCTCAATATCCATCAGTTGCAGTCTCTTCAATTGCTGCAGTCCACATGACGGAGGTGGTCCCACAGTTAGGTTGCTATAGTAATCCAGGAGACACCAAGATGAAGGTTTATTCTAAACTCAAAAGTAAAGCCGCACCCACGGGGCACAACACAAGTGTCTCAGCCCGGAACTAATGGAACAGCCAGAGCGGGTCTGTGACGTCTGGACTCGGTAATGATTCCCCGCTGGGTGGGCCCCCGCCCGTTACCATGGAAACTCGTACTCCGTGAGCCCCACGGGGAGATCGATGAGTGATTCCCTGTGGCCCTCGTGAGGGTTATCACAGTAGCAATGATATAAAAATGGCAATATATGATCATGTCAGAATGATATGTGATTTGCAGGGGAGGATTCCCAGCTCTGGTTTGATGTATTCCTGGAGATTTGATCATGTGACATTTGATCAGGTGGCATTAGATCACATGATGCTGTTTATTTGATGCATAATCACATGCCATCTGATCACATGACATTTGGTCATGTAATATTCACTCGTTTGCAAACATTTACCTGAATTGAATGTCTCAATACAGTCTCAGATGCTGAATGATGCTTGGGACTGTGCAAACAATTTCCGGGACAGCTGCTGTCTCTGAGCAGCAGTGGCGTTGGCACAGTGGTTAGCACTACCACCTCACAGCTCCAGGGTCCTGGGTTCAATTCCGGCCTCGGGTGACTGTCTGTGTGGAATTTACACGTTCTCCCCGTGTGTGCGTGGGTTTCCTCCGGGTGCTCCGGTTTCCTCCCACAGTCCAAAGATGTGCAGGTTAGGTGGATTGGCCGTATCTTTTTATTGAAACAATAAAAAACATATACAAGGCCAAACGGTACAAACACTAATTTTGCGTTGAAGAAACAGGGCACCCTCCCCTCGGTACCAATGTACCGGGGGGGGGGATACTCTGATTATTAAAACAGTTCACAACACGTTTCTACACAAAACAAATGGTACAAGCACTAAAATTTGCACTGGAGAGACCAGATACCCTCGCCTCTGTACCAACAGAAGGGAAAGGAAGGGGGTGGTGGGGAGAGAGGATAGGAGGGTGGTGGGGAGGGAGGGAGTCGGGGTGTTGGTGGAGGGGGGCCCAATAGGACACTGCCTGAAACATCTACGGAGGCAGAAAAACAAAAGGACGTGCAGGTTAAGTGGATTGGCCGTGCTAAATTGTCCCTTAGCGTCCAAAGATGTGCAGGTTAAGTGGATTGGCCGTGCTAAATTGTCCCTTAGCGTCCAAAGATGTGCAGGTTAGGTGGATTGGCCGTGCTAAATTGTCCCTTAGTGTCCAAAGATGTACAGGTTAGGTGGATTGGCCATGTTAAATTGTCCCTTAGTGTCCAAAGATGTGCAGGTTAGGTGGGCTTACGGGTATAGGGCGGGGGTGTGGACGTCAGTCGGGTGCTCTTTCAGGGGGGGGGTCAATGCAGACTCGATGGGCCGACTTGCCTCCTTCTGCACTGTAGGGATTCTACGGTTAATAGATTTCCAGACTGGAGAGGTTACAATCACCAAGCCTTTGTCTTGATGTTTTATAAGGAGATGAATCACATCACTTTTGAAGCAAAAAGAGAACATAACATTTTGGGAACATTGAAGGTCAGGTTATGTTTAAATAAGAATTACTTCTGTGATGTATTGATCACAATGAAAAAGACCAAGTAAATACTACTGATTCAACAAAAACATCATTGATATAAGTAAAGTTTTCATACAATTTTATTACTTTTTACACAGCAAGCTATAAAATCAATGAATTAAATCAAAACCAAGCCTACTTCTATTCATTGACTCCCTCTACCGTTGAAGCCCTGATCTGGGAAGACGAGGCTGGGTCCTTGGAGAGAAGCACAAACACTGCCTGTTATAACCCCCACTAACACCACAGGGGATTGTTGATTGACCTCCCCATGGGAATCGTGGAGTACGAGGTCCCGTAGTGAGTGAGTAGAGGCACACCCAGTAGGTGCCCACTAGCAGGACCTTAAATACTGTAACCCAGAACCGGAGTTCCCGATGGTCGCGGGCTGGGACGATATTGTTGTTGAGGTGAGGGATGCAGTTAGTGTCCCTGCTGATTTTACCTGCAGGAAGTGCTGCCATCTCCAGCTCCTCCAAGACCGAGTTAGGGAACTGGAGCTGGAGTTGGAAGAACTTCGGATCATTCGGGAGGCAGAAGGGGTCATAGATAGCAGCTTCAGGGAATTAGTTACACCAAAGATTGGAGATAGGTGGGTAACTGTAAGAGGGACTGGGAAAAAGCAGTCAGTGCAGGGATCCCCTGTGGTCGTTTCCCTGAGAAACAAGTATACCGCTTTGGATATTTGTGGGGGGGGGGACTTACCAGGGGTAAGCCATGGGGTACGGGCCTCTGGCACGGAGTCTGTCCCTGTTGCTCAGAAGGGAAGGGGGGAGAGGAGCAGAGCATTAGTAATTGGGGACTCTATAGTCAGGGGCACAGATAGGAGATTTTGTGGGAGCGTGAGAGACTCACGTTTGGTATGTTGCCTCCCAGGTGCAAGGGTATGTGATGTTTCAGATCGTGTTTTCCGGGTCCTTAGGGGGGAGGGGGAGCAGCCCCAAGTCGTGGTCCACATTGGCACTAACGACACAGGTAGGAAAGGGGACAAGGATGTCAGGCAGGCTTTCAGGGAGCTAGGATGGAAGCTCAGAACTAGAACAAACAGTTGTTATCTCGGGGTTGTTGCCCGTGCCACGTGATAGTGAGATGAGGAATAGGGAGAGAGAGCATTTAAACACGTGGCTACAGGGATGGTGCAGGCGGGAGGGATTCAGATTTCTGGATAACTGGGGCTCTTTCTGGGGAAGGTGGGACCTCTACAGACAGGATGGTCTACATCTGAACCTGAGGGGCACAAATATCCTGGGGGGGAGATTTGTTAGTGCTCTTTGGGGGGGTTTAAACTAATGCAGCAGGGGCATGGGAACCTGGATTGTAGTTTTAGGGTAAGGGAGAATGAGAGTATAGAGGTCAGGAGCACAGATTTGACGTCGCAGGAGGGGGCCAGTGTTCAGGTAGGTGGTTTGAAGTGTGTCTACTTCAATGCCAGGAGTATACGAAACAAGGTAGGGGAACTGGCAGCATGGGTTGGTACCTGGGACTTCGATGTTGTGGCCATTTCGGAGACATGGATAGAGCAGGGACAGGAATGGATGTTGCAGGTTCCGGGGTTTAGGTGTTTTAGTAAGCTCGGAGAAGGAGGCAAAAGAGGGGGAGGTGTGGCGCTGCTAGTCAAGAGCAGTATTACGGTGGCGGAGAGGATGCTAGATGGGGACTCTTCTTCCGAGGTAGTATGGGCTGAAGTTAGAAACAGGAAAGGAGAGGTCACCCTGTTGGGAGTTTTTTATAGGCCTCCTAATAGTTCTAGGGATGTAGAGGAAAGGATGGCGAAGATGATTCTGGATAAGAGCGAAAGTAACAGGGTAGTTATTATGGGAGACTTTAACTTTCCAAATATTGACTGGAAAAGATATAGTTCGAGTACAATAGATGGGTCATTTTTTGTACAGTGTGTGCAGGAGGGTTTCCTGAAACAATATGTTGACAGGCCAACAAGAGGCGAGGCCACGTTGGATTTGGTTTTGGGTAATGAACCAGGCCAGGTGTTGGATTTGGAGGTAGGAGAGCACTTTGGGGACAGTGACCACAATTCGGTGACGTTTACGTTAATGATGGAAAGGGATAAGTATACACCGCAGGGCAAGAGTTATAGCTGGGGGAAGGGCAATTATGATGCCATTAGACGTGACTTGGGGGGGGATAAGGTGGAGAAGTAGGCTGCAAGTGTTGGGCACACTGGATAAGTGGGGCTTGTTCAAGGATCAGCTACTGAGTGTTCTTGATAAGTATGTACCGGTCAGGCAGGGAGGAAGGCGTCGAGCGAGGGAACCGTGGTTTACCAAGGAAGTGGAATCTCTTGTTAAGAGGAAGAAGGAGGCCTATGTGAAGATGAGGTGTGAAGTTTCGGTTGGGGCGATGGATAGTTACAAGGTAGCGAGGAAGGATCTAAAGAGAGAGCTAAGACGAGCAAGGAGGGGACATGAAAGTATTTGGCAGGAAGGATCAAGGAAAACCCAAAAGCTTTCTATAGGTATGTCAGGAATAAGCGAATGACTAGGGAAAGAGTAGGACCAGTCAAGGACAGGGATGGGAAATTGAGTGTGGAGTCTGAAGAGATAGGCGAGATACTAAATGAATATTTTTCGTCAGTATTCACTCAGGAAAAAGATAATGTTGTGGAGGAGAATGCTGAGCCCCAGGCTAATAGAATAGATGGTATTGAGGTACGTAGGAAAGAGGTGTTGGCAATTCTGGACAGGCTGAAAATAGATAAGTGCCCGGGACCTGATGGGATTTACCCTAGGATTCTCTGGGAGGCCAGGGAAGAGATTGCTGGACCTTTGGCTTTGATTTTTATGTCATCATTGGCTACAGGAATAGTGCCAGAGGACTGGAGGACAGCAAATGTGGTCCCTTTGTTCAAAAAGGGGAGCAGAGACAACCCCGGCAACTATAGACCGGTGAGCCTCACGTCTGTAGTGGGTAAAGTCTTGGAGGGGATTATAAGAGACAAGATTTATAATCATCTAGATAGGAATAATATGATCAGGGATAGTCAGCATGGCTTTGTGAAGGGTAGGTCATGCCTCACAAACCTTATTGAGTTCTTTGAGAAGGTGACTGAACAGGTAGATGAGGGTAGAGCAGTTGATGTGGTGTATATGGATTTCAGCAAAGCGTTTGATAAGGTTCCCCACGGTAGGCTATTGCAGAAAATACAGAGGCTGGGGATTGAGGGTGATTTAGAGATGTGGATCAGAAATTGGCTAGCTGAAAGAAGACAGAGGGTGGTGGTTGATGGGAAATGTTCAGAATGGAGTACAGTCACAAGTGGAGTACCACAAGGATCTGTTCTGGGGCCGTTGCTGTTTGTAATTTTTACCAATGACCTAGAGGAAGGCGCAGAAGGGTGGGTGAGTAAATTTGCAGACGATTCTAAAGTCGGTGGTGTTGTCGATAGTGTGGAAGGATGTAGCAGGTTACAGAGGGATATAGATAAGCTGCAGAGCTGGGCTGAGAGGTGGCAAATGGAGTTTAATGTAGAGAAGTGTGAGGTGATTCACTTTGGAAGGAATAACAGGAATGCGGAATATTTGGCTAATGGTAAAGTTCTTGAAAGTGTGGATGAGCAGAGGAATCTAGGTGTCCATGTACATAGATCCCTGAAAGTTGCCACCCAGGTTGATAGGGTTGTGAAGAAGGCCTATGGAGTGTTGGCCTTTATTGGTAGAGGGATTGAGTTCCGGAGTCGGGAGGTCATGTTGCAGCTGTACAGAACTCTGGTACGGCCGCATTTGGAGTATTGCGTACAGTTCTGGTCACCGCATTATAGGAAGGACGTGGAGGCTTTGGAGCGGGTGCAGAGGAGATTTACCAGGATGTTGCCTGGTATGGAGGGAAAATCTTATGAGGAAAGGCTGATGGACTTGAGGTTGTTTTCGTTGGAGAGAAGAAGGTTAAGAGGAGACTTAATAGAGGCATACAAAATGATCAGGGGGTTGGATAGGGTGGACAGTGAGAGCCTTCTCCCGCGGATGGAAATGGCTGGCACGAGGGGACATAACTTTAAACTGAGGGGTAATAGATATAGGACAGAGGTCAGAGGTAGGTTCTTTACGCAAAGAGTAGTGAGGCCGTGGAATGCCCTACCTGCTACAGTAGTGAACTCGCCAACATTGAGGGCATTTAAAAGTTTATTGGATAAACATATGGATGATAATGGCATAGTGTAGGTTAGATGGCTTTTGTTTCGGTGCAACATCGTGGGCCGAAGGGCCTGTCCTGCGCTGTATTGTTCTATGTTCTATGTTGTCTTCTTTTCTGTTCAAGAGGCCTAGCCTGGCCTCTGCTGGAGTTATTACATTGGCGATGAGGAGCAAGAACGGGATTCCGGGCAGCCTTTAAAGTAAAGCAAACAACTCCAGTTAGAGAAACAAATCCCGGAAATGCCCTTCTTTATTTAACTTGAATCATATGATGCAAAAGTAGAAGGCTGGACCGAGTATGCTGAGTGCATGCGTTATTCCCTTCGTACCAACAGCATAGAAGGGGATGAGAAGCAGAATGTGATCCCCCTGTCTGCGTGCAGGGCCCTGTCGTTTGGCACAATAAAAAGTCCCAACTTTCCCAGCGGCCCCCGAATCCAAAGCTTTGGACCAGCTCGTAGACCTTGTGCGAAATCGCTATGACCCGACGCCATCAATCATCCTCCAGCCATACTGTTTTAATACGACTGGGAGAACCCCGGGAGAACCCGTTACGGAATTTCTTAGTCGGTTCCAGAAATTGATGGAATACAGCAAATTCAGCCCATCCCTAACCAAGATGCTACGCGATAGACTGGTGTGCGGCATTAATAATTTCACAACCCAAAAGAGATTACTGGCGGTACCCAACCTAGAATCATAGAATTTACAGTGCAGAAGGAGGCCATTCGGCCCATAGAGTCTGCACCGGCTCTTTTGAAAGAGCACCCCTCCACCCTATCCCCATAACCCAGTAACCCCACCCAACACTCAGGGAAATTTTGGACACTAAGGGCAATTTAGCATGGCCAATCCACCTAACCTGCACATCTTTGGACTGTGGGAGGAAACCGGAGCACCCGGAGGAAACCCACGCACACACGGGGAGGACGTGCAGACTCCGCACAGACAGTGACCCAAGCCGGAATCGAACCTGGGACCCTGGAGCTGTGAAGCAATTGTGCTAACCAGTATGCTACCGTGCTGCCAACCTGGACGTGAAAAAGGCCATTGAGATAACGCTGTCCATAGAGAACGCTGACAAAGGGGCCCTGGGACTTCAAGGGACACCAAGTCGCATCTTCAATTTGGGGGGGAGGGGCCTCATATAGAGAAGCCTCCGGTTCAGGTGAATACACCCGGGTGCATCACCCATTATCAATCCAATATTCCGTAGGAACGCTCTGGTGGTCTAAGAAACATCAAGACAACCCCAGATACACCCGAGAATCCTCTCCGGAGGAATACAAGTGTCAGCCCCTGGACTGCAGAAGGTCACGACCTAGGCAAGGCTGACAGAATCGGCAATACGCCTACCACCCAAGCAAGAAGCCAAAGTCAACTCAGGCTCATACCTTACAGGTCTACCAGCCTCCAGACCAAGGGGCGATGCAGTTGAACAATAAGGCTAAGGCTACTTGTGAACGGTCATTCCTTAGAGATGTGGACACAGTAGACATGGGAGATGCCGTCTCCATCACTAGTGAACACACATTCAATCGCCTCCGAACGTTTATTCTGCCCTTAAACCTATGAGATACCAGAGTCAGACTAGCCTCGTATACGGGGGAACCTCTGCAAATAATGGGGATCACCGCAACCCCGATAACCTATAGACCGCAGCCGGGCCAACTCCCTCTCATAGTCGTGTGAGGGTGTCTCATGGGTAAAGATTGGTTCCAGAAGATCCAACTTGATTGGCTGGAAATTTAGAAATTAGGGATTAGAGGCTTATAAAAGATTACTACTAAATATCCAGAAGTCTTTCAAGAGGGCCTTAGTAAAATAAAAGGAGCAAGGTCCAGGATCTATATTGACCGCAATGCCATGCCAAAGTCCTTCAGAGCATGGCAGGTCCCATACTCATTACCCAATGCGCTGGTGCCCCCTTCCTTCTCGTAGTAGAGGTCACAGCTTTGGGAGGTCCCGTGGAAGAAGTCTAGGCGAGTCGGATTACAGTTTCCCCCTTTTTCTCACGTTGCATATGGTGCACTCACAGAAAATGACCAACCCGTCGCGACACACAAAGCCTCAAAATGGACAAATCACACTGGACCACTGAACTGTGAGGAGCACTGAGGTTTTGAGTTGAAACATGAGGATTCTTGATGACCCTGTTCGTTTGCAATGCTTGCTTTTGAACGTCTTAAGTTTTCTTTCCCCGATTATATTTTGAATATGATTTCTCAGTCAGTTTTGTTTCGATTAGGTCACTTGTCTGAAGCCATCAGACAAAGGTAGATAGGCAAGCTGGAGAGTTCTTGTAGATGTCAGCAAAAAAGCTACCATGTGAAGGTTAAAATTGAAGGATCGTGCGTTTGCCGCAGTTTGCATTGCAGTTCAGCAGTGACAGTGACATGCTTTTCCATCTTTGAAGCAGGGTTAAGTGAAGTCTGTAACCATTGTAAATCGACAATTGCTTTTGTTCATTGGTGAATAAATCTGTTTGACAGCTTAACGCTTAAATCACAGTCAAGTGAAGTATTTATTCCACTATCTTCTGAATTTGAGGAAGATCACGAGATCAAGAGAGGGCGTGTGGTGCGACCAGGAGCTGAAATGCAGTGCCAAGGACTTTCCGTTTCGATTATCCGGGCCCTCTGTAAATTACCTTGATGCAAGGGAGTTAGAGTCACAGGAAGTGAGAGTTCACATCTGGAACTTGCCTGACAGGGTGGCACAGTGGTTAGCACTGCTGACTCACAGCTCCAGGGTCCCGGGTTCGATTCCGGCTTGGGTCACTGTCTGTGCGGAGTCTGCACGTCCTCCCCGTGTCTGCGTGGGTTTCCTCCGGGTGCTCCGGTTTCCTCCCACAGTCCAAAGATGTGCAGGTTAGGTGGATTGGCCATTATAAATTGCCCCTCAGTGTCCAAAATGTTAGGTCGGGTTACGGGGATGGGGTGGAAAGATAGGCTTAAGTAGGGTGCTCTATCCAAGGGCCGGTGCAGACTTGATGGGCCGAATGGCCTTCTTCTGCACTGTAAACTGAACAAATACGTGACGTTAAGCAGTCAATGTTAATCCACAGGAGAGGAATCCTGCGGCAGGACCAACTTCATCTTAGCACCGAGAACAAACTATATCCGTCTGAGCTATATTGGCGCAGTTTAGAATTTGCTTTGCTTTTTTTAAAAGATAGTCTTATTGGAAAACACTTAACCTTCATAATGTTCGTAATTGAATGGGAAGTTCTGAGGAGCAGCACTTGAGTGAATAATGCAGACATAATCTCTTAATTCTGGCAGGCTTTCATTTTTTATTCGAAGAGCGCAGCCATTGGACATTTTTACCTTCTATCCTAACTGAATCCAGGGACCTCCTAAGCTTTTTATTTTTTACTAAGTGAGGTGATAGATGGTCCTGCAATGAGGCATTTATACTTGTTCACAGCGAGAGAAAAAACAATGAAGTTAACATCGATCACATCTGGAGTACTGTATCTAGTTTTGGTAATCCTTATTTGAGGAAGGATGTGGTGGCATTGTAGGCAGTTCAGAGGAGGGTTGATTCCGGGGATGAGGAGAGATTAAACAGTTTGGGTTTATACTCGCTGGAGTTTAGAAGGACGAGAGGGAATCTGATCAAGGTGTACAAAATACTAAAAGGGATTGATAAAGTAAACGTGGGCAATCTAGAACCAGAGGTCACGGATATAGGTTGAGAGGTGGTAGATTTAGAACTGGGATGAGGAGGAACTACTTCTCGCAGAGGGTGGTGAATTTGTGGAACTCGCTGCCCCATAATGCGGTGGAGTCTGAATCATTAAATGGTTTCAAGAAAGAGATAGATATATTTCTGATTTAAAAATGGGTTAAAGGGATATGGGAACAGGTGGGGAGGTGGATTTGAGACCAAAGAAAGAACTAAGAACAGTACAGCACAGGAACAGGTCCTTCGGCCCTCCAATCCTGCGCCGATCACGTGTCCTATCTAGACCAGCCGTCTGTAACCTTCTATACCCCGTCTGATCATGTGTCTATCCAGAGAAGTCTTAAAGGTCGCTAACGTAGGTTGGTGGGTACATAGAACATACAGTGCAGAAGGAGGCCATTCGGCCCATCGAGTCTGCACCGACCCACTTAAGCCCTCACTTCTACCCTATCCCTGTAACCCAAGAACCCCTCCTAACCTTTTTGGTCACTAAGGGCAATTTAGCATGGCCAATCCACCTAACCTGCACGTCTCTGGACTGTGGGAGGAAACCGGAGCACCCGGAGGAAACCCACGCAGACACGGGGAGGATGTGCAGACTCCGCACAGACAGTGACCCAGCGGGGAATCAAACTTGGGTCCCCGGCGCTTGTGAAGCCACAGTGCTATCCACTTGTGCTACCTCGCTAACGTATCTGCCACAACCACCTCACTTGGCCGTGCATTCCACCCTTTGTGTAAAAAAACTTCCCACACACATCTCCACTGAACCTTTCCCCGTCACGTTGAACTTGTGCCCCAGGAAGAGATCAGCCATGATCTGATTGAATGGCTGAGCAGGTTTGAAGGGTTGAATTGCCAACTTCTGTTCCTAATTCCTATGTTTCCATGTTCCTACTCAAATGAAGATGGTGAAGGGAAACAATACAATTTCTTTATATAACGTAGGAAGATGCCCCAAAGTACCTCACAGAAGTGTAATCGGACAACAGTCCAAGCTGAACCAAAGAATGGTGGCCAACACGTTTGGTCAAAATAAAACGATTCCCTTTAAGAAAGCTTCTAGAGGATGTGAAGGGGTTGAGGAAATGAGTCTCTTTTCCTTTCACAGAACGTGGGCATCGCTGACAAGGACACTCTTTATTGCCCCTTGAGAAGGTGGTGGTGAGCTGCCTTCTTGAACCGCTGCAGTCCCTGTGGTGTAGGTACAACCACTGTGCTGTTTGGAGGGGAATTTGACCCAGCGACAGTGAAGGAACGGTGATATGGTTCCAAGTCAGGATGGTGAGTGTCTTGGAAGGGAACTTGTAAGTGGTGGTGTTCCCATGTGTCTACTGCCCTTGTCCTTCGAGGCAATAGAGATTTGCTGTAGTGCATATTGTAGATGGCACACAATACCGCCACGTTATGTTTGTGGCGGAGGGAATGAATGTTTAAGGTCGTAGATGGAGTTTCGAGCATGCAGGCTGCTTTGTCCTGGATTGTGTCTGAGTGTTGTTGGAGCTGCGCTCATCCAGGCAAGTGAAGAGTATTCCATCACACTCCTGACTTGTGACTTGTAGATGGTGGACAGACTTTGGGGGGTTAGAAGGTGAGTTCTCACCACAGGATTCCCAGCCTCTGACCTGCTCTTGTAGCCACAGTATTTATATGGCTGGGTCCAGTTCAGTTTCTGATCAATGGTAACCCCCAGGATGTTGATAGTGGGGGGTTCAGTGATGGTAATATCATTGAATGTCAAGGGGCGATGGTTTGAGTTTCTCTTATCGGAGATGGTCATTGCCTGGCACTGTGTGGTGCGAATGCTACTTGCCACTTATCAGCCCCAAGCCTGGATATTGTCCAGGTCTTGCTGCATTTGGACAGGGACTGATTCAGTGTCTGCGGAGTCGCGAATGGTGCAGTCATCCGCAAACGGCCCCACGTCCGACCTTATGATGGAAGGAAGGTCATTGATGAAGCAGCTGAAGATGGTTGCTCTCGGACACTCCCCTGAGGAACTCACGCAGTGTGATGTTCCGAGACTGAGATGATTGACCACAACCATCATCCCTTGTGTTAACTATGACTCCAACCAGTAGAGAGCATTACTCCTGATTTCCATTGAGGGGGAGGGGGGGGGGAGAATTGGGTGTTGGGGGATGGTGGAGTGGGACGTTGGGGTGTGGAGGGATTGGTGAGTGGGGGTTGTTGGCTGGTGGTGGTGGTGGTGGGGAATTTGCTGCTTGTGTGTGGGGGTGGGGGGGTGCTCGGTGTGGGTGTGTGTGTGTGTATCAGTGTCAGGTGGTGTAGGGCAGGGGGGGCGGTGTATTCCACCCCCCAGCACTGCAAGCCTGCCTGTTCTTTGCAGATTACTTGACATCCAAAGCACAGAACACTTTGAGAAGCAATTAAATAGTAATTGTTTTCTCAAAAGACAAAAGAAAAACGTTAACTGCACCTGAATCTCAATCTTCTATAGTTTATGTCAAATTAATTGCAATCACAGTGAAGTTCAGTGGTTTGGGGTGGATCTTTTTTGGCTTCTTTCGTTCTGACCTTTTCAAATCTATTTGGTACGTCATTAGGGCAGAAGTTAAGCCTGTGAATGGTGTGCATGGGATCAGATCATTTCGATAGAACTGTCATTCACTGAAGTGTACAACAGGGAAACATTGCATTGTTGCTGTATATACTGGGCCTCTCCATGATGGGCAGGATAAGGGCGACTGCGATGTGGTCATAAAATCTGGGCAAATATTTCAAGTGCAATTCAAAAGACATTCTTCTCTCCAACGCGATTGGTGCACATTATTCCCATGCCAAGCGATCTGTTCACCTTTTGAGTGGCAAAGGGGGCCTCAGCCTATGTATTGGCTTCACTGTCGCTGGGTCAAAATCCTGGGACTCCCTCCCTAACAGCACTGTGGGTGTACCTACACCACAAGGGACTGCAGCGGTTCAAGAAGGCAGCTCACCACCACCTTCTCAAGGGGCAATTCGGGATGGGCAATAAATACTGGGCCTCGCCAGCGACGCCCACATCCCGTAAATAAATATTAAATATACAAATAAATGTAAAATATTCCTTGCGTTCCACACGTTTTGGAGATAATTGAGCCCCACTGATGCCCAAAGATGTGAATCAGCATCTACTGCACGAGATGGCAGTACAACCCAGAGACCGATTCTGTTATTATCTGAATAAAGAACCGGGGCGGGATTCTCCGACCCCCTGTCGGGTCGGAGAATCGCCGGGGGGGGGGGGGGCGGCGTGAAACCTGGCGCCGGGGATTTGGCGGGGGCGGGAATCGCGCCGGTTGGCGGCCGCTGGTAGCGCCCCCCCCCCCCCCCAGCGATTCTCCGGCCCGCGATAGGCCGAGTGGCCGCCCGTTTTAGGCCGGTCCCGCCGGCGTATATTACAACAGGTACTTCCCGGTGGGACCTGGCTGCGCGGGCGGCCTTCAGGGTCCTCGGGGGGGGGGGGGGGGGGGGCGCGGGGTGATCTGGCCCCAGGAGGTGCCCCCACTGTGGCCTGGCCCGCGATCGGGGCCCACCGATCCATGGGCGGGCCTATGCCGTGGGGGCACTCCATTCCTCCGCGTTGGCTGCTGTGCACCTCCGCGACGGCCGACGCGGAGAAGAACCCCCTCCGCATGCACTGGGATGATGCCAGCACATGCTGGCGCTCCCCGCGCATGCGCCAACTCGTGCCGGCCGGCGGAGGCCCTTCGGCGGCAGTTGGCCTGGCGCCAAGCCACTCCGGCGCCGGCCTCGCCCCTGAAGGTGCGTAGGATTCCGCACCTTCGGGGCGGCCCAACGCCGGAGTGGTTCACGCCACTCCTTCACGCCGGAGCTGCCCGCCCAGCCGATTCCCGCAGAATCCCGTCCCTGCTTCCTGATGTCCAACAGATCTGGCCTTAAACAAATTAATTGTAACCACCCTGGTGCCCCTAACCTACTAGTTTGGAACAAACTGTTAACTGGGCCACAATTGATTTCTTTCATCATATAATAAGATGAGTCCGAAGTCTACCTCTCTTTAAAGGGCAAAGTTGCAACTCTTTTAGCCTCCTGCCTTTCCCTACATAGAGTTTCAAAAACTGTTAACCATACGAGCCTCCACGCCTTCATCATGTCTCTTGGCGGGAGATAGAAACCTGACCAGTGTAGGGCAAATCAAGGAACACTACTGATTCCAAAGTAATAAGTCTTACAACACCAGGTTAAAGTGCAACAGGTTTGTTTGGAATCACTAGTTTTCGGAGCGCTGCTCCTTCGTCAGGTGAATGATGAAGGAGTTGCATTCCGAAAGCTAGTGATTTCAAACAAACCTGTTGGACATTAACCTGGTGTTGTAAAGCTTCTGACTGTGCCCACCCCAGTCCAACGCCGGCTTCTCCACATCGTGGCTACCGTCCACACCGCAAACTGCCGGCTCAAAGTGGAGAGGGTCTCCAAGACGATTTCAAAGTAGACAATGCTGCAAACATTCAGGGCTCGATTCAGGGCTCGATTTTCGCAGAGTTGGGAAGACTCTACGGACCTTTAGCAATGGTGCAAGGGAACCGGATGCGAGGTCCCATCCCCTTTTCTGAGAAATCCCATTTTTGCCAGTGGGGAAAGGGACTGAGCGTGACTCACACAGCAATGAAACCCAAACTAATAGGGCCATTTGAACTCAGTGCTGAGTTTAAGCGGGTCCCATTTTGGCTGTTGCCATGGCCTTATTCCATAATGTGTGAGCCATAAATTGATGGAGTAGATGTCAATGCTCTCGAAGGGTAGATAATGCCTGTGTAACTGTCATGATCTGAAGTTTTTTTAAAAGCACCACTGCTTAAACTTCAAGACCAGGCTGTTAATGAGGTTTAAAAAACAACTCAACCAGACTGCTTTGATTGACGGGCGTTGGTTAGAAAGAAACAGCATATTGTCATGCAGTTACAATAAAGATCTTTGTTGACATTCCCTCAAGGGCTGTTATTCTGGAATTATGAATGCCTGGCTGAGTTTCAAAATCCGCAATTATCTTAGCAGGAGGTTCTCTTAGAACATGTTGGAGGCTGAGCTGACAATCCTTTTTGTGAACCTTGGGGAGGGGGTTGAAAGAGCTGTGGAGATTGGGGAACTCTGAGATCGAAGGCATTAAGGAGGGAGTCAAAGAGTCATAGAACCATAAGGGGCAGAAAAGGCCCATTGCGTCGGCGCCGGTCAAAAACAACCACCTTCCCATTCTAATCTCATTTTCCAGCAATTGGCCCATAGTCTTGTATGCCCTGGGATCACAACTGCATATTTAAATATTTCCGAAATGCTATGGGGATTGCTGCCTCCACCACCCTTTTAGGCAGCGAATTCAAACTCCTACCAACCCTCTGAGTTCCCTCACATTCCCTCTAAAACCTCCTGCCCCTTACTTTAATATACTCTTCAACTTGGCCTGAGTGCTTTATCCGAGTATTATAGACGTCGCGCGTCGACGTGGTGGTTACCTCCAGCTAGCCACGACAAGAGGCACACAGATGTTACATGGGAAGAGTAATCATAGAATTTACAGTGTCATGAGTCATGGTGTCTCCGGGTACCCACGTTGGATTCCGATCTGGTTACGAGATTTCCCTTAATATCTAACATAGATCTAACATAGAACATACAGTGCAGAAGGAGGCTATTCGGCCCATCGAGTCTGCACTGACCCACTTAAGCCCTCACTTCCACCCTATCCCTGTAACCCGATAACCCCTCCTAACCTTTTTGGACACTAAGGGGCAATTTATCATGGCCAACCCACCTAACCTGCATGTCTTTGGACTGTGGGAGGAAACCGGAGCACCCGGAGGAAATCCACGCAGACACGGGGAGGACGTGCAGACTCCGCACAGAGAGTGACCCAGCCGGGAATCGAACCTGGGACCCTGGCGCTGTGAAGCTACAGTGCTATCCACTTGTGCTACCGTGCTGCCCAAATATTCTTTGTTGTAGAAGATCTGAGTTGTCAGAGTGGCCAATTGTTCCGTCGGGTGGGACGTCTGCACGGTTTCTTCAACAACAGTATTGGTGTCATCGACTACTGGGGATGCTGCTCCTTTTGGTCTGGCACCCGGATCGAGCTCCCCGTAGGGAAGGAGAATTTGTCGATTCTACAGTTTGAGTTGAGGCAGACGATGTCGTCAGCCTAATAGGCTGGGAACAAGTGAGGCATGGGTATTTGACGCAGAGCGCTGCCGCTGCCGCATCTGTGGGGAGGTTTTTTTCTCCGGGACGCATCCCAACCGGTCTACCAAAGATAGATTTTCCATCATGTATCTTTTTCTTCGAGGGTGATATCCGATCTACGCAGATCATGGCCGTCTCACGATTTTGCGAGCCGTTTAGTCCCTCAGCAGTTTACCAGCGGGGCCGACGAGGAGGCACAGCATTCAATGTGGTGATAAAATCGTGTCAAAACACCACAAGGGTAACTATCCAGATTTGACTCGCCTGGGAGGTGCGTCCAAGAGAGTCATAGTTACTCCTGCCATAAATCTCTGCCCCCTAGTCATTGACACATCCACCAAGGAGAAACGTTTATTTCTGTCTACTTTATCTACGCACCTCATAAATTTATACACCTCAATCATGTCGTCGTCCCCCCCCCCCCTCAGTCTCTTCTACTCTGAGGAAAGCAACCCCAGTTTATCCAATCTCTCTTCATAACTAAAACTCTCCAGCCCAGACAACATCCTGGTGAATCTCCTCTGCATCCTTTCCAGAGCTCTCACATCCCTCCTATAATGTGGATTCCAGAACGGAACACAATACTCCAGCTGTGGCCTAACCAATGTTTTATACAGCTCCAGCACTTCCCTCCCTGCTCTTAAACTCTATGCCACGGCTAATAAAGGCAAGTATACCATATGCCTTCATAACCACTGTATCCGCCTGCTCTGCTACCTTAAGGGACGGGTGTACATCCACACCAAGATCCCTCTGATCCTCGGTGCGTCCCAGAGTCCTGCCGTTTATCCTGTATTCCCTTGCCTTGTTTGTCCTGCCCAAGTGCATCACCTCGCACTTCTCGAGATTGAATTCCATTTGCCACTGATCAGCCCATCTGACCAGCCCGTCTATATCCTCCTGTAATCTAAGCTATTTCTAAGCTCCTCACTATTTACCACCTCACCAATTTTCGTATCATCCGCAAACTTACTGGTCAACCCTCCTACAACCCTCCACCTCTGGAGGGTGTGAACCTATGGAGGGGTTGGGTCAGTGAACATCCACAAATTGCTGTCCGTTCTGTACTGGGGTTGTCCGAGGGAGCTGGGATATTGGCAATGGTCAGCGGAGTTGTCAGTCTGTGGTTTGATGGTGGCTGAATGGATGGGCTAACAGGGGAAGAACACACTGATCTTGGTAAGGCATGCTTTTAAGAAGAATTCCCACTGACTATAAAATCCAAGTACGAAGTCTTACAACATCAGGTTAAAGTCCAACAGGTTGGTTTCGATGTCACTAGCTTTCGGAGCGCTGCTCCTTCCTCAGGTGAAAGAAGAGGTCATTCACCTGAGGAAGGAGCAGCGCTCCAAAAGCCAGTTACATCGAAACAAACCTGTTGGACTTTAACCTGGTGTTGTAAGACTTCGTACTGTGCTCACCCCAGTCCAACGCCGGCATCTCCACATTATAAAATCCAAAACATTTGGATCGTGTTGTTGTAAAATATGAAAGAGGTTTGTCCTCCATCCGATTAATGCGAGAAGAAAATCAAAAAATGTATTTAAACAACCCAGCCTCAGACACCAAAATGCTTCTTTATTTTGAACAAGAAATAAAGTAATGGAATTTGTAGTTCTGGGAGATGCTTTATTGCAATGATCTAAATGGATAAAGTGATTAAATATAGTGCGGGATATGAAACTGGTTTAATTGTTCTTTGCTTCCTCCATGGGCTTAAATAAAAAGTAATTTAGTATCGCAATTTAATTTAAGAAATAAAGTATGAAATATTGAGTCCTTTATGAGAGTGCTCTTAGCTAATATATTTTCGAATTTAATATGTTATTTATAATGTAATTTAGATCACGGACCTAGTTTTCATTTTCTCTTTTGGTTAATCGCCGATCCAGAAAAGGCATTAAACTATCCAGATGAACACGGAGTTTTTCTGTGATGAATACATGTGAAGGCCGTGGACAGATTTGGGTTCTTTCCATCGTAAAGGGCGAGACCCATGATTGGGGCTCAGTTAATGTAATGAGCAATTGAGAATATTAAATTCCCCCACTGATTCATTTTATTGACATGCAGACAGCTGCTGATTGAGAGCGTCAAACTTTGAAAACGCTCGTCAAATCGCTTTTGTCTCATTGCATTTTTGTCGGATTGCCAAGAGCAGAGGACTGGAAGAATGTAACAGGGATTCTTGGAACTGTCGCAGGCTCTTGCGCATGCTATGCTTGGATGTGCCCATTTTTCGAGTAACACATCTGTAACTGAGACTTATAAGGCCTTGTGAAGTCCATTGATGTAAATCTGCCACCCCCCATGGAACAGAAAGCAACCTGCTGCCTTCCACAATAGTCTCTCGCAGTGCCTGGCTATGAACTGTGGGCCTGGTGGTTCACTCTGGGGAGCACAAGGTATTCCTCTTCCGTGAAGGACCTGGCTATAAAATTTGCCATATTTAAGCTAAAACCTAATCGTCTGAAAGTGCTATGGCTGCTTCTATAAACTAGTGTTTTGGAATGTAGAGCTTAAACGCCCAGTGTAATTTGAGAATGGCAAAGACATCTTGGCGTCACTTGGCTATGATCCCCTTCAAAATAAAGTCGCCATAGTCCCAGATTACCATAGGCTGTTTTCCCCTGTGAGGGGGAGAGTTGACTGGTGGTGATTTAACCCGAGGGTCACCACACCTCAGGCGAGGGGAAAGGTTGAGAAGGCGGGGCTTCATGAATAACCTCAGCCGGTACGGGAATTGAACCTGCTCTGTTCGCCTTGCTCTGCATCACCAACCAGCTGTCCAGCCAGCTGAGCTAAGCCGGCCCCTTCCCCTTTAAAATACAGTATTACCAAAAATAGCAGCTGGCCTTTTCATAATGAGCAGTTTAAGTTGTGTAACTGGAAACTGTGAAGGGACCAGACAGAAAAAATGAGTGGACAAAACTGTTGCACGCAAAGTTCAGTGTGTTGTCATCCACTTTGAATCTGTGATCAATCATAATATTTTCTGAATTCCACTCTGGGGAGGTGAGTCCTGCGGTGGTTGAATAGTCCGATTCTGGATCCGCAGACTCTGCCACAGGTTTGGCAGGTGGTGTGCGATGAGGTGGGTGGGTGGGACTCTCTGGAATCTGCGCTCTCTTTCCACTGTTTACGCTTGGCCTCCACGTGCTCCACCCTGTGACGCTCGAGGCGATTGGTGCCCTCGCGGATGCTTTTTCTCCAGTTTGTGCGTTCCGAGGCAAGCGATTCCCACGTGTCGATGGGGATGTTGCATTTATTTAGGATGGCTTTCAGAGTGTCCTTGTAGTGTTTCCTCTGCCCTCCTCGTGACCGCTTGCCATTGCGGAGCTCGGAGTAGGGCACTTGTTTCAGGAGTCTTGTGTTGGGCATGTGGGCAATGTGGCCCGCCCATCGCAGCTGGTCGAGGGTGACCAGTGCCTCAATACCGGGGATATTGGCCTGGGAGAGAACGCTCAGGTTGGTACGCCTATCCTGCCAGTGGATTTGCAGGATTTGTGGAGGCAGCGTGGGTGATATCTCTCCAGGGATTTGAGGTGTCTGCTGTACATTGTCCCTGGGCGGAATTCTCTGTTAATGGGGCTATGTCCCCACACCCGCGATAAAACGGACGCGGATCACTCTGGATTTTCCTGGAGAAAGTCCAGAGTGATTCTCCATTTTGAAGTGGGCCAGCAGGGCCCGGGGGTACTCCACACAGCTCCGGCTGCCGATACGGGGCCCTGCACCTCCGGCCGCGGGTCCGTGCAACATGGCCCGCCCCACACAGCGGGCCAGCCCCAACAATATAGCTCCCCCTCCCCCCAGATCGCGCCCGCCCCGCCGATCGGTTGCCCCCGATCGCGAGCCTGGCAGTCCTGGAGGCCCCTCCGCCCCCCCACCAGGGCGGCCGTGGACTGGGTCCGCAGCTGCCACTCCGAGTAACCGCCGGGTGGAACCATGAGTGAACCACGCTGGCGGGAACTCGGCCAGTTGCCGCCGGAGAATCGCCGCGGGGGCCTCTTTCAATGGCCCCCAACCGGCGCGATTCTCCGGTCCCTGGAGAATCGTGCGAAGGCGTCGGACCCGATCGCGGGTCTGACGCTCCATTCTCCGCCCCCGTGCTGAGCGCATGTTTCTGATACCTACAGGAGTGCGGGGACCATAGCTGTTCTGTAGACCATGAGCTTGGTGCGGGATTTGAAATCTCGGTCTTCGAATACTCTGTTCCTCAGGTGTCAGAAGACTGCACTGGTGCATTGGAGTCAATGTTGGATTTCGTCATCAATGCCTGCTCGCACGAAGAGGAGGCTCCTGAGGTATGGGAAATGGTCCATGTTATCCAAGGATTCGCCATGGATCAAAAAGGCAAATTAAATGCCTTAATCTGAAGAGGGTAAAATGCAAAAGTGAGGAAGATTCAGTTGTATCAACTTATATTGGCCTTGGAGGGGGTGCTGGTTGGGAGGGGGGGCGGGGGGGGGGGGGGAGCAGTGAAGATTTCAGAATTATACCATGTCTTAAAGGTTAAATTAGGGGGATAAACATGGTTTGAATTTCCTTGAGTTTAAAAAGTTGAGGGGGTGATTGAATTGAGGTGTTTAAAATGATTTTAGAGATTTGTGGCACCAAGATGGCAGGGTAAAATTGAAGTCAAGGAGGATCGGGAGAGAGCAGTCCTCTGACTGGAGACACACTTAGCAGGAAGGAAGATACCATTGGAGGCAACGTAGGCCCATTGGTGCCCTAGCCCCAACTATCTTTCGCTACTTCATCAATGCCCTTCAGTCTAGCAAAAGATCCAAAATGGGACAGTTTGCTGATGATTGCTGCGTTCAACTCCAATTCTGTGGATACTGAGGCAGCCTGTGCCCCTATGCAGCAAGACCTGGACAACACCCAGTCCTGGCCTGATAAATGGCAAGTAATATTTAGGCCACACACGTGCCAGGAAATGACCATCTCCAACAAGAGAGAATCTAACCATCTCCCCTTGACTTTCAACAGCATTACCACCCATCCCATCCATCTTAAGCATCCACTCCCTCCAACACTGGCACACCTTGGCTGCAGTGTGTCCTATCTCCAGGATCCATAAGCAACCTGTCAAGGCTTATTCAGCACCACCTTCAAGCTGCCACCTAAAAGGAAAAAGACAGCAAATATGAAAGCACCATCACCTCCAGGTTACATCCCATTTCTGCCATTACATCCCATTGGGAAAAATCCTGGAAAACCTTCCGAACAGCACGTTGGAAGCACCTTCTCCACAGGAGCTGCAGCGCCTCCAGGAGAAGGTCCACCGTCACTTTCTCTGGGCAACTCGGGATGGACACTAGATGCCAGCCTTGCCCACATCCCAAGGCTGAATACAAAAACTGAAATTAAAATACTGGAGCAGCTCGAACTGTGTCTGCTGGTGGTGTTGGCATTGATTTTTGTTCAATGTCTTGGTTGGGTATTGAAGTTATATTCAAAGGCACACATCATCCATACTCATGGTATTTTCCTTCTGCACAAAAGTATAAAGCTGTGTGTGTTCGGGGTGATGCCCCACACCATAATTATTTTAAAATCTCAGGTGTGTACTTAAGGCGAGCAGGTGAATTGAATAGAAGTCAAGCAGTGGCTAACCCCACTTTCTCATTTAAAATGTATGTCAAAAGTAAACTGATCATATCACTATAATTTATTATCCTATTTGCCAGCAATCTCGGGTAGCAGTTAATGTCCAATTCATTACTTCAATTACTGGTGCTTGCAAGACCACCATCCCTGATTCAGATCTCTAAACATGTCACTTCAAGGGATTAACCATCCCCTGTGAAGTGTCCTGTTTTAGAAAGGTGGAAAGGGTAAGGGCCCTTACTTTTCATTTCCTTTTTTCCTCTTTCTTTATTTTTGCTGTTGTTATTTTGTTCCATAGGGCAGCACGGTAGCATTGAGGATAGCAGAATTGCTTCGCAGCTCCAGGGTCCCAGGTTCGATTCCCGGCTTGGGTGACTGTCTGTGCGGAGTCTGCACGTTCTCCCCGTGTGTGCGTGGGTTTCCTCCAGGTGCTCCGGTTTCCTCCCACAGTCCAAAGATGTGCAGGGTAGGTGGATTGGCCATGATAAATTGCCCTTATTGTCCAAAATTGCCCTTAGTGTTGGGTGGGGTTACTGGGTTATGGGGATAGGGTGGAGGTGTTAACCTTGGGTAGAGTGCTCTTTCCAAGAGCCAGTGCAGACTCGATGGGCCGAATGGCCTCCTTCTGCATTGTAAATGTTATGATAATCTATGATGCTTAATGGACATGTGCTTTTAAGTTGAGCAGGGGAAATGAAGAATTCAGAAGTTACAAGAGAGAACACTGTGCTCGCCTTCGGACAGCAGCAGAACTCAGACTTTATGGCAACTGAGAGATCAGTGAGGATCAGTGAGACTTGGTTCGATTGGTTGGCTGGTGGCCCATGAACTGGCTGAAAGGCCGTCCTCTGCCTGGTAACAGGCGGTGATTAAATTACCCAAGTGGGATGGTTTGCAGAGAACCAAGGAAGGAGAGTTAATTCCTGCTCTCTTAAAAATGTCCTCTCTCTCTCTCTCTGGTGCTGTTGGGGGAGGCTTAACAAATTGCTGCAGTGCATCTTGTATATAGTACACATGCTGCCACTGTGCACTGGTGCTGGGGGATGTAAAGGTTAAGGTGGGATGCCAATTAAGTGGGGCTGCTTTGTCCTGGATGGTGTTGAGCTTCTTGAGTGTTGTTGGAGCTGCGCTCATCCAGGCAAGTGGAGAGTATTCCACCACACTCCTGACTTGTGCCTTGTAGATGGTGGAAAGGTTTTGGGGGGTCAGGAGGTGAGTTACTCACTGCAGAATTCCCAGCTTCTGACCTGCTCTTGTAGCCACAGTATTTATATGGCTGGTCCAGTTCAGTTTCTTAAGTAAATGCGGTTATCATTGCTTAACAAAAGTTTGGATCACTCCGTGGCTGGTTTCAATCCTGGACACCCCATCCATTTTCTTTTCTTTGGCTGAGGGTAGCGAGTGTGGGTTCCGACGACTCCCTGGTACCTTGCCCTAGTTGGCATCTTTGATGTGCAAGTCTAGACAATGAGCATTGTCATTGTGTTTTTCAGACTATGCTTTGTGAGGAACTTAATTGACGCAGTCCCTGGGACTTCCTGTAAAGACTGTGTCAGCTAACTATTTCAATCGATGCTGAAGGTGTATTGTATCAGTCTGCAGCAACAGAAACAAACTGCTCATAAATTAACAAAGTGCAGACAATTGCAGAATGCTGCTGACCGAGGAGGGTGGATGGATCTGGCATTTCACCAGCTTGAAAATCGTGCGCTGTCTGACAGCGGCTTGTGCTATGTGTCAGCTGGTAGCCATCTTACTGCTGAGTCAGAAGGTTGTGGATTCAAGTACCACTCCAGGGCGAGTAGAACAACCTCGGCTGACACTCCAGCGCAAGACTGAGGGAGTGCTGCACTGTTGGAGGTGCCGTCTTTTGCAATGGAAGTTAAGTTGAGACCCTGGCTGGCCCCTCAGACAATCCCATGGCCCTATTTTGATGAAGAGCAGGGGGGGGCGGTTGGTGCTCTCCCCTGGCCAATAGCGATCCCTCAATCGACATTCGGAAAATAGATTATCTGGGTCGTTATCACATTATTGCTCATGGGATCTTGCTGTGCATAAATTGATTGCCGCGTTTCCTGCCTGACTGCACTTCAAAAGTACTTCATTGGCTTGAAAGTGCTTTGCGACAAGGTGGCCATTCACGCATATTGGAATCTCTGGTTTCGCCGGCAGCGCACCCTCACCCGTGGGTTTCCCGGAGGGGTGGGTTGGCTTTCATAAGAATTCCCATTGGCAGCGACGGGAGCAGAGAATCCCGCCAGCAGCAAACAGTGCGCTGCTGAGAAACACACGGCTGGGAGGCCGGAGAACCCCACCCATTGTCTTTCTTATTGCTTCAGTGGGTGGATAAGGGACACCTTGGGGAATTTTGATCTCCCCTCAAGCAATATCCCTGCACACCCTCCCCAGTGACGTTGACTAGAAAACATTCAAAAACCCTGCCTGACAATGTGCAGGATTAGGGGGAAAGGCAGGAGAATGGCACTAAGTCATGATGCCTGCTTGGGGAGCAGTTGCAGACACGATGGGCTGAATGGCCTCGTTCTGCACCGTGACAATTGTGATTCCACAGGGCATTATTGGCTTTTCACGCATTGCACTCAATATAAGTGCGAGCAATCATTCTTCTGCATGATCACCTACTGGGTATAAGTGTAACCCCTTAAAAATGGAGGATTTGGCATTGCTGGAGGTGTGAAAATGTAAAAAGGAAATTCAAGCCCGCCCCAGGTCTCGCGCCCACTTCTGCTTTCAGTCTCTCTGCGGTGATCAATGAAAATGCACAAAACTCCTCCCCCTTCTGCTCTGAGAAGCCGGTCCAGTAAATATTGTGCTCATCGTGTCACTGCGCACTAATGCTTAGAGACCTTTTTAAAAATTCACTCATGGGATATGGGCGTCGCCAGCTGGGCCAGCATTTATTGTCCATCCCTAATTGCCCTTGAACTGAGTGGCTTTGTCGGCCATTTTAGAGGGCAGTTAAGAGTCCACCACATTGTTGTGGTCTGGAGTCACAGGTGGTCCAGACCAGGTAAGGATGGCAGATTTCCTTCCCTAAAGAGGCATTAGTGAACCGGATGGGTTTTTACCACAATCGCCAATGGCTTCATGGTCGTCATTATACTTTTATTTCCATTTGTGTTGAATTGAAATTTCACCATCTGCTGTGGCTGGATTCACACCCGAGTCCCCAAAGTATTACCCTGGCCCTCCGGATTACGAGTCAGAAAAGTCAAATTTTGCCCCAGGCTCTTGAGCTTCCCAATAAGACAAGGCCCCAAACAGTGTATGAGCCTCATCCTCTTTAAAACAAAGCAAAATAACTTGTCATTAATCTTTTTCAACTCATCTTCTGAAACAGAACACTTGCGTATAAGTCAGGCAGTGTTAGCTGCTGCTGCAGCTGAGGTCCCATTTATTCACTGTTTCCTTGTGACAAATAATTACATCATCTCAGTTTGAACACTTGTTAAAATAAATGTATTCACAAAAGCTTTCTGCAGGTCAAGTGAGAATATTTTACAGCTTCATTTGCAACATTTATTCGGTTGTACAGCAAACCAATATGTTCCCTGCGCCTGCAAAAAAAGGACATTTTGATAAACTCTAGCTTATGCTCCAAGTGATGGTATGGCTATAAGTCTCTTGGATGTAACTACGATATATGCAGACTTCTGTTGCATTTTCAATGCAAGATTTTTTCAAATTAATTCTTGGGATTTCTCCCCGTGCGTGCGTGGGTCTCACCCCCACAACCCAAAGATGTGCAGGTGGATTGGCCACGCTAAATTGCCCCCTAATCGGAAACAATTTTTAAAAAACATCACTTCATTCTGAGGGTTTGGGCATTGCTGGCAAGATGGGTGGGCATTTATTATTGCCCATGCCCAACTGCCTTGGATATGTTATGGGCCAGGCTTAGAAACTCCAAAGTGTGTTATGAAGCTCACCTGACCTATAACCTTTATGTTGCATTTGGCTAGAATGAGCACAAGAGTCTTCACTTCAGGTGTGATTCATCAGACTTCCTAGGCACTTTTATCAAAACAGTTTATTATAATATAGTTGACATATATAAAACAGTTAGCAAGAATTTGTTCTCAATTACAAACATGAAAAAGCACACAACAGCTACAGTAATATATGTATATAACTCTTAATGAATCCCCCTTAGCTGTTCCAATTCAATACTGTTATAACCTGCCTACTGACGATTGGCTGGGGACTAATGACTATCCCACAATACTATGGGAGTATGAACTTCCCCAATGAGGGGGGCGGAGAAACTCCTACTATAAATAAGCTGGCCAGTCCAGGAACCAGGAGGAAGGAGAAGGTAGCAAGGGAAGTTACTGCTACTGTTATGTATATATTGTTATAGTAAATAAACTTTATTATTTTGTATCCTTAAAACTCGTGCTGGATTCTTCGGGGCCCTTACAAAAAGTACAAAATCCAATAAACCAAAACATCTGACAAGGGCGTGGCCCAGCACACTGTAATCTCACTTGAATGGGACTGGTCCTTTCCCTGAGATTCTGGTCCAGCCTCCAACCAGCAGATTCAAAACTCCTTCGGGAAAGCAACTCTATCTTTAAAGTTGCCAAGGCAGTTTGCCACACCCAATGTGGTTTCAGTTCCCTGGAACAGCTTTAAAATAAAAACAGAGAAAACAAGGGAACACTGCTTCTCTTCTGCAGTCCAAAGCAACAAACTGAAACTGAAACCCAAACACTAAACCCCCTCTCACCTGACAGCCACAGCCCAGCTCCACCCACAAATGACATCACTGAAGCCATGCTACAAGCCATGTGGTCAAAAAAAAACTTTCTTAAAGGGACAGTCACATGACAGATACAACTGAGTAACATGCTATACCACTTCAGAAGGCAGCTGATTCTCAAACGGAGTGTTTGATGATCTGTTGCCTCGTGGACCTGGTTCAAAATGCAAGTCACTAATGTGCAAGCCACAGCCGAGGCCATAACAGAGAAGGGGCCAGAATCCTCAATCCCACCGCTCGTGGGACGCCACACATCCCCAGTCTGGCGCCTGCATGTGCAGTCTCAGCCATCACAAGTGCGAGCAGCAACGATCTAGTTTTACACGTAAGATTCATTGCTACACCATACATTTGCAAGGTCGGATTTCCAACACAGTGGGGCTAAAAGCAAAGGGGAAGAGCCAGCTGAATGCGGGGCCCGACATGAATGAAATTCCCTGGTTTGAAACCAGACATCACCTGATCGGTGTCTCATCAAATAGCAGCGCCATATTTCCCATTTAAGTCTGTTTTCTTTTGCAATGACAACGGAAAGCAGGTGAGATAAGTGGACAACAGAGTCTTTCTCCTGCCACAAAGCATGCTGATGTTATTTGCGAGGGTATCCCAACTTGGAACACCAGTTTGTGGAGGTGTATAGTCTTGTTTTTGGAATAGTGTGAGGAATCAAGTAAATCCCCCATGAGAATATACAGCACAGCCATTATTAAAGACCATTTATTAAATCAACGAAAGACAAATACACACTAACAGGACAATACTACACCAAGCCAATTAAGTTTAAAAAAAGGAGGTAGGCAGAAAGCGGTAATTATAGGCCAGTTAGCTTAACTTCGGTAGTAGGGAAGATGCTGGAATCTGTCATCAAGGAAGAAATAGCGAGGCATCTGGATAGAAATTGTCCCATTGGGCAGACGCAGCATGGGTTCATAAAGGGCAGGTCGTGCCTAACTAATTTAGTGGAATTTTTTGACGACATTACCAGTGCGGTAGATAACGGGGAGCCAATGGATGTGATATATCTGGATTTCCAGAAAGCTTTTGACAAGGTGCCACACAAAAGGTTGCTGCATAAGATAAAGATGCTTGGCATTAAGGGTAAAGTAGTAGCATGGACAGAGGATTGGTTAATTAATAGAAAGCAAAGAGTGGGGATTAATGGGTGTTTCTCTGGTTGGCAATCAGTAGCTAGTGGTGTCCCTCAGGGATCAGTGTTGGGCCCACAATTGTTCACAATTTACATGGACCCCAACTCCAAATCATCTAAGTGCAATGTGTCCAAGTTTGCAGACGACACTAAGATGAGTGGTAAAGCAAAAAGTGCAGAGGATACCGGAAGTCTGCAGAGGGATTTGGATAGGCTAAGTGAATGGGCTAGGGTCTGGCAGATGGAATACAATGTTGACAAATGTGAAGTTATCCATTTTGGTAGGAATAACAGCAAAAGGGATTATTATTTAAATGATAAAATATTAAAACATGCTGCTGTGCAGAGAGACCTGGGTGTGCTAGTGCATGAGTCACAAAAAGTTGGTTTACAGGTGCAACAGGTGATTAAGAAGGCAAATAGAATTTTGTCCTTCATTGCTAGAGGGATGGAGTTTAAGACTAGGGAGGTTATGCTGCAATTGTATAAGGTGTTAGTGAGGCCACACCTGGAGTATTGTGTTCAGTTTTGGTCTCCTTACCTGAGAAAGGACGTACTGGCGCTGGAGGGTGTGCAGAGGAGATTCATTCGGTTAATCCCAGAGCTGAAGGGGTTGGAATTCGAGGAGAGGTTGAGTAGACTGGGACTGTACTCGTTGGAATTTAGAAGGATGCGGGGGGGGGGGATCTTATAGAACCATAAAATTATGAAGGGAATAGTTAGGATAGATGCGGGCAGATTGTTTCCACTGGCGGGTGAAAGCAGAACTAGGGGGCATAGCCCCAAAATAAGGGGAAGTAGATTTAGGACTGAGCTTAGGAGGAACTTCTTCACCGAAAGGGTTGTGGATCTATGGAATTCCTTGCCCAGTGAAGCAGTTGAGGCTCCTTCAGTAAATGTTTTTCAGATAAAGGTAGATAGTTTTTTGAAGAATAAAGGGATTAAGGGTTATGGTGTTCGGGCCGGAAAGTGGAGCTGAGTCCACAAAAGATCAGCCATGATCTCATTGAATGGTGGAGCAGGCTCGAAGGGCCAGATGGCCTACTCCTGCTCCTAGTTCTTATTAAGTATTTGAATTCCTAAACACACAGTTTATGTAGAATGTACCCCTTGTTCCAAAATATATCCATGATACCTGAATTCCATAAGATTCACCCATTTCTCCAAACAATATCCAAATTAAATACCCAGCTTATAGTTACCGCACAGTACAGGGATGATACTCAAGTCTGGGAGACGTCTTTTCCTGGTCCAGCGAAGATATTTAAAAACTGCCGTTATGAAGGTTTTCTGCACTGCCCCGGCTCAGAGACCGAGAAGCTTGCTTCATGTAAACGTGACCTCTTGGCTGCTAGCTGGAAAACTAGCTTTCAGCCTTAGTGGCTGGAAGCTGCTAGATGTTGACTGCTTCCCTGGCTTCTGATCATCCGGTCGATAATACCTTTGTTCCTCTTTGATTGTGCCTTCAGTGTATTCTGCTGTCTGCCCTCATTAACTTCCCCGACTATTCATTGACGTATGTATGACTCATTGACCTTCCCAATCATCGAAAGCTGTTTCTCCTCATAAGCTATTCATACCTGATTATGATCCAAATGCCCCTCCAATCTCACCATTGGGGGAGACGCATATCATTTGGGGTCTTTTAAATGCTAGCTACTGCTGTCTCTAGTCAGATTTCTACATGTTGCTGGACATAGAATTTTACAGTGCAGAAGGAGGCCATTCGGCCCATCGTGTCTGCACCGGCCCTTGGAAAGAGCACCCCACTTAAGCCCACACCTCTACCCTATCTCCGTAACTCAGTAACCCCGTAGCCCCACCTAACCTTTTTGTTTTTGGACACTAAGGGGCAATTGATCATGGCCAATCCACCTAACCTGCATGTCTTTGGACTGTGGGAGGAAACCGGAGCACCCGGAGGAGACCCACGCAGACACGGGGAGAACGTGCAGACTCCACACAGACAGTGACCCAAGACGGGAATCGAACCTGGGATCCCGGAGCTGTGAAGCAACTGTGCTAACCACTGTGCTGCCGTGCTGCCCAGTTATCTCGCATCCTGTTATGTCTTGCAGTTGCTAGGCGGATTAACCTAAGGTGCCTGTGGATGAAAAAGTGTAATTTTGTAGGAAAACACACTGGTGTGAGGTTAGAATTGTGTAGAGGTCGAAGCAGCTAAGGATGGTCGGTTTGCTCCCAGTAAGGACATTAATGAAACAGTGGGGTTTTCACAACAAATGCTTATTTATTATTGATACTAGATTTGGTTGCTTTTTTAAAACATAAAGAGGTGGGATTTGAATTTGAATTCCTTGGATTATGAACCTGTGGATTTACTTGTTCCTGTAACATTACCACTACATGCCATTGTACCCTGAAGCAATTCTAACCTAGCTTTGCTGCTCTGTGAATTTTGCTGCATTTACATTACAGACAAGGGGCTGGATTCTCCGTTCTGGAGACTAGGTCCCCACGCCGGCGTGAAAACGGTGGTGTTTTACGCCAGGAAAACCGGCGCAACACGGGCAACGATTCCCTGCTCGGGGGAGGGGGGGCGGCGCTAGCAGCCAGGCAGCGTAGAGCTCCTAGCTTTAGCTGCTAATACGGCCCGGACCATGGCCGCGCCGTGCTTCATGGCGGCGCAGCCCGTGGACCCGGCCAGCAAAAATAGTCCCGTTCCCCCCCCTTTGGCCGGCACGCGCGCCCCAGACCGCCCCCCTCCCACAGTGCCGCCAGCCCTGAATAATGACCCCCCCCCTTCCCGTGGATCGACCCTCTCCCGACTGTGGCGGCGCTGGACTGAGTCCGCAGCCGCCACGCTGAGTTCCCGACGGGTGAGACCATGAGAGACCCACGCCGTTGGGAACTCGGCCGGTTGGGGACGGTGCAATGGCCTGAGGCCGCAGGATACGGCGAGTATGCCGCTTTTCAGGAGGCAGCGCATCGCAAAAGCGGCGGCAAGGTTTGTGACAGGTCACAGCAGCTAAAGTAGAAATTACAGAACAAGGTTTATTTCGATACAATTACAGTACTCCTTCACTCCCCTAAGGCTCACCTTTCCCCAACCTGCAGCTAGGCCTGGGTTTTTATACAACTGGGCGCTCCTTGTCAAGAGGAAACACCGCCCCCTTAAAGGGGAAGGCCTATCTGTCTTAAAGGGGAAGTTCATATTCCGGGGATGTCGCGGGAAATCATATAGTCTTGATCCCGGGACATCCACTGGGGTTATAACAGAGGACTGTACTGTGATAACACCATGTCTCTTGATGGGCCAAGGCAAGTGTCCACCCACAGTTCCAGAAGATTTGGACTTCATCTTGTTCTTTTACTCGAGTGGAATCTATTGATACTGAGACTGCAATTGGTCAATAGACCAAGCTAAACAACTTCAGTAAGAAGTTTGTTTGTGGTGTGCTTCCCAAAGAGATAGTAAGTGGGTTTTGCGACTCCAAATCTGAACTGATTTTAATCCATTTTTAAAATTGGAATGAGTTTTTTGATCTCGCAGATCTTATTTTTAATAATACCTCTTAACTCTAAAGTGCCTCAATATCTGAGCATGTCGAGTTGCACAGTGACACATCTGCTGCCTTCTTCTTCCATCTGAATTCCCTGGATCTGGTCTTAGGACAGGTCTAAACGGTCACCCACAGGTCCAGGATGGATAGGACACACAAGGCTGGCCCCTTCAGTGGGAGCTTGCTGACAGCTGACAGGTCCCTGGAGATGGCCCCCTTGTGGCGGATTGGGAAACCAGCAGTGCCTCCTTTATTTATCACTCCTTGCCCACAGGGCTGCTCTACCACAGGGCTACAGCTGCAGGGGCAGGGCATCCTATGGAAGGTCTTCCCCCTCCATAATGATTACCTGGCAGCTGTGGCCACAAATCATTTGAATCCGCACAATGTACGAGAACGCCACCATCTTGAGGCACCCTCGCATTTTTCTGCCGATTACAGTAGTGCCCACCTCGCCTCACAGAACATCGCTGCAGGCACTCCCATTGGGCCAGCCGAGTGCCTGTTCCGCCTGGTGTTCTTAATTGGACGGCATTCCTGGAGGTGGACTGTTAATTGGTCGCTTGTGATAACCTCAGAAAAATGCTGGTAATATTCCACCCAGTGTCCCTTGTGTCGTCTTGTCCATACCTAGGTGTCCTTGATGTGGAGATGACAGCATTGGACTGGGGTGGGCACAGTAAGAAGTCTTACAGCACCAGGTTAAAGTCCAACAGGTTTGTTTGGAAGCACTCGCTTTCGGGGCACTTCACCTGATAAAGGAGCTACGCTCCGAAAGCTAGTGATTCCAAGTAAACCTGTTGGACTTTAACCTGGTGTTCTAAGACTTCTAGGTGTCCTCGGACAGGGTTGCTTGAGGCCTCCTGAGATTGGCGGGCACTGCAGGGCATCCATGGCATAATTGATCGACACGGCGGAATACTAATCTAGTTCACATTAGATTGAAGTCTTCGTAGGATCCCAGTTCCATTATTTCGAATGGTGCCCTCTTAACAGTGTTATGGGGCAGGGTTTAGAGAGCCCCAAAGTGTATCATGGAGTTCACCTGACCCACAAATTTGAATAGATTGTGGTTATGGGGAGCACACGGCCCTACTCTACAGGTGTGATGCAACAGAAATCTACAGTACTTTTAAATTAAAACAATGTTTATTTATGAAACCAGTTAACACTTTATAAACCCCCAGTAAACATCTTAACAACTATCAACACCAATAAATCCCCCAAAGAATACAGTACTCTATAAGTAACTCTTAATCTTTCCTTGCAACATCCATAAGACAAAAATAACCCTCTTTACAGAAACACATCAGGTTTAACTTCACTACTGAGAACAGTTACCACTTTGAAATCACCAAATGGACATTCATAAGCTTGCAGAGATTCACACACATCCTGCTGCGATTGCAGCTTCTCCAAAACTAAACTGAAACCAAACCCACCCTGCAGCAAAAAGCCTAAAGCGAAAGTAAAAAGCAGACAGACAGCCCACACTCTGACACCACTGATAAACACCCACTTCTTAAAGGCACATCCACTACAGCTATTTTTATAAACACCCATTTCTTAAAGGTACTCTCACAAGACAACAGGAAGTGCTTGCATTATTTCTGTCCGGTGACAATTGGGGGACCTTAGTGCAATTTGTACCAGTCCAGTTCATGGATATAAGTGATGCCTTTAAAGGGAAGCTGGATAAACACATGAGGGAGAAAGGGATAGGCTGTTACGGGGTGATGTAGTGGGAAGGGTCATCCAGATCATAAACACCAGCATGGATCATTTGGACTGAATAATCTGTTCCTGTCCTGTTAATTCGATGCAATTCAATTAAAAAAAGCAGAAATGCTCTACTGTGAAAGGAAGATTATTCAGTCCGCGACCAAGCGACTTTCATGTAAAATCATTGTGGGTGTGCTGTGATCGAAGAACTGAAGCACATTTTGCAATGAGCAGGGCTCACTGTGACCTTCAAGGTAATAAATTCACTGGGGCTTGCTGAAGTGTTTATCTGTAGCCCACAAGTGCTATGAACATGGAGATGAGTACACTGCAAAATGTAATTGATTGCTCGTGTATTGTGCAGTAATAATAATAAAGAAAAGCTTCCTTGAGGTAAAAACAATTCATGGGCAGCCAATCCCATTCATTGTAATTGTGGCCAATTCTGCTCCTATTTAAAGCTGCCTGTTCTCATTATTTTTATTTGTATTTAAGAAGCCCTATTTAGAATAATTAACTCCTGGAATTAATTGTCTTTAGTTATGAGGGTATAATATTTTGAAATATGTGATTGCTTTTTAGTTGCTCTCGCCTGCCGTAGCTGAACGCAAGAAACATTGGTTTTACCTGTAGCGATAGCAAAAAAAACTGTAGACGCTGGGAATCTGGAATACGACCAAACGGGCGACGGGGAAAGAGCAAGAGTCTGAGATTAGAGTCTGAGATTTGGATAGTCAGAGGCTTTTCCCCGGGGTAGAGGGGTCAATTACTAGGGGGCATAGGTTTAAGGTGAGAGGGGCAAGGTTTAGAGTAGATGTACGAGGCAAGTTTTTTACACAGAGGGTAGTGGGTGCCTGGAACTCGCTACCGGAGGGGGTGGTGGAAGCAGGGACGATAGTGACATTTAAGGGGCATCTTGACAAATACATGAATAGGATGGGAATAGAGGGATACGGACCCAGGAAGTGTAGAAGATTGTAGTTTAGTCGGGCAGCATGGTCGGCACGGGCTTGGAGGGCCGAAGGGCCTGTTCCTGTGCTGTACATTTCTTTGTTCTTTGTTCTATTAATTGTACAACTCTTCCAAAGAACCAACACTGGCGCCAAGGCCCGAATGTGCTGCATCATTCTATGATTCGGAATTCACTTTTCAGGAAGGGATGCTTCATCAGCACCGCTCTCCTCTCCCTGTTCTGTTTCATTCTGCATACCTGTCGAAGATCAAGCACTCACTGTGTGGGAAAGTCTGCAGGACAGGCCTCCATCCTCCCACATGATCTCAGAGCACTCTCAGATCACACAACCCTGCTTAAAGCTGCACGTCATCTTTGAAGAGCTCCCTTAGATTCTGGAGGCCAAGAAAGATCACAAGACAAGTTCAGACAATCTTTTGACTCATTTATCTCATCCTTTCTCAGAATACTAGTCCTCCCATCATCCCACTAAAACAGATAGTCTTGGGAAGAAGGATGCGGGCATTTCCACAGACAGAGCACTGTTTTGCAATGCACGTCCTTGATGCATCGGAATTCTTATCGCTGAAGGGTTGGAGGGTCAAAATCAGCTACCAGCATGTAAATATGTACTGCCTCTATAACAGCTCTCTTACTGACGTGCCACATCAGTGGGCGGCACGGTAGCACAGTGGTTAGCACTGTTGCTTCACAGCTCCAGGGTCCCAGGTTTGATTCCCGGCTTGGGTCACTGTCTGTGCGGAGTCTGCACGTTCTCCCCGTGTCTGCGTGGGTTTCCTCCGGGTGCTCCGGTTTCCTCCCACAAGTCCCGAAAGACATGCGTTAGGTGAATTGGACATTCTGAATTCTCCCTCTGTGACCCGAACAGGCGCCAGAATGTGGCGACGAGGGGATTTTCACAGTAACTTCATTGCAGTGAAAATGTAAGCCTACTTGTGACACTAATAAAGATTATTATTAAAGAGAGCTGTTATAGAGGCAGTGAGTATTTGTGTGTTGATACATGGTCTGCTTGGGCCACAGGTTTCTGTGTAGTATACTGTATGTAATGACCCCATGGTATGGTATCGCAGTGCCAGGCTGAGCACAGGAGTATGAATCTATAATTGCATGTTCCACGACATTAATTTTCCTCGGTGGGTCCTCATAGAATCTCTACAGTGCAGAAGGAGGCCATTCGGCCCATCGAGTCTGCACCCACCTACCAAAAGAGCACTCTGCCTCAGCCCACTCCCAACTCTACCCCTGTAACCCTACCTAACCTGCACATCTTTGGACACCAAGGGGCAATTTATCATGGCCAATCCACCTAACCTGCACATCTTTGGACTGTGGGAGGAAACCGGGGCACCCGGAGGAAACCCACGCAGACACGGGGAGAAAGTGAAAACTTTCTGCAAAGGTGTGGTGCAGTGGCACAGTGGTTAGCACTGCTGCCTCACAGCGCCAGGGACCCGGGTTCAAGAACAAACAAAGAACAAAGAAATGTACAGCACAGGAACAGGCCCTTCGGCCCTCCAAGCCCGTGCCGACCATGCTGCCCGACTAAACTACAATCTTCTACACTTCCTGGGTCCGTATCCCTCTATTCCCATCCTATTCATGTATTTGTCAAGATGCCCCTTAAATGTCACTATCGTCCCTGCTTCTACCACCTCCTCCGGTAGTGAGTTCCAGGCACCCACTACCCTCTGCATAAAAAACTTGCCTCGTACATCTACTCTAAACCTTGCCCCTCTCACCTTAAACCTATGCCCCCTAGTAATTGACCCCTCTACCCTGGGGAAAAGCCTCTGACTATCCACTCTGTCTATGCCCCTCATAATTTTGTAGACCTCTATCAGGTCTCCCCTCAACTTCCTTCGTTCCAGTGAGAACAAACCGAGTTTATTCAACCGCTCCTCATAGCTAATGCCCTCCATACCAGGCAACATTCTGGTAAATCTCTTCTGCACCCTCTCTAAAGCCTCCACATCCTTCTGGTAGTGTGGCGACCAGAATTGAACACTATACTCCAAGTGTGGCCTAACTAAGGTTCTATACAGCTGCAACATGACTTGCCAATACTTATACTCAATGCCCCGGCCAATGAAGGCAAGCATGCTGTATGCCTTCTTGACTACCTTCTCCACCTGTGTTGCCCCTTTCAATGACCTGTGGACCTGTACTCCTAGATCTCTTTGACTTTCAATATTCTTGAGGGTTCTACCATTCACTGTATATGTTCAATTACAGCCTTGAGACTGTCTGTGTGGAGTTTGCATGTTCTCCCCGTGTCTGCGTGGGTTTTCTCTGGGTGCTCCGGTTTCCTCCCACAGTCCAAAGATGTGTAGGGTAGGTGGATTGGCCATGCTGAATTGGCCCATAGTGTCCAAAGGTGTGCGGATTAGGTAGGGTAGGGGAGTGGGCCTAGGTAGGGTGCTCTTTCTGGGGATCGGTGCTGACTCAATGGGCCGAATGGCCTCCTTCTGCCCTGTAGGAATTCTATGTTCCACACAGACAGTTACCCAAAGCCGGGATTGAACCCGGGCCCCTGGAGCTGTGAGGCAGCAGTGCTAACCACTGTGCTGCCCCTCCTATTGTTGGCCTTGAGTGAAATCCAATGTGAAACACACGAACACATTTAAAAATAAAATGAAATTAAAAATGAACACATGATGATAACCTCAATGAATTAGATAAAATACTGAAATGAGGTTTGCTCATCTGAAATCTTGGGACAATTCCCATGTTCAGCCTCTTAATTGGTTCTCAGTTTAAACCCACATTAGGACCTTTTCAAACTCTCAGTCAGATTTTCTTTATCATTAAAGCATTAAAGTTCTGTCTTTTACAAAGACGTGCAATGGTGCCCACGTGCCAGGGTGGCACTGCCATAGGTCAGGGGGCAAGACGGGCCATGGCCATGAAACAAGGGCGGAGGGAGTGTTTGAAGGGAGTGAAGGGAAGGTAAGTAGGGGCCTCTGGGAGGGTGGGGGGTGATGGGTGGGGGTCCTCGAAGGGAGAGGTCCTGTCAGGGATCCTGTAGAGGGGGGAACCCCAGGGACCCCATAGCGGGGTGACCTCACTTGGGTAGTGTGGTGTAGTGCCCATGTGTATGGGGGGGGGGTGACATTGAACATAGAACATACAGTGCAGAAGGAGGCCATTCGGCCCATCGAGTCTGCACCGACCCACTTACTTTCACCCTATCCCCGTAACCCAATAACCCCTCCTAATCTTTTGGACACTCGGGGCAATTTATCATGGCCAATCCACCTAACCTGCACATCTTTGGACTGTGGGAGGAAACCGGAGCACCCGGAGGAAACCCACGCAGACACGGGGAGAACGTGCAGACTCCGCACAGACAGCGACCCAGCGGGGAATCGAACCTGGAACCCTGGAGCTGTGAAGCCACAGTGCTAGCCACTTGTGCTACCGTGCTGCCCAATTGCCCATGGGTGCGGGGCGTGGGGGACCCACAAGCTCACTTAGAGATCGGGGCACCCTTTCAAAATGGCGGCCCGATCTCGGAGTTCAGCTCCCAGTGCTAAAAAGAAATTCGAAGTGTGGGCTAAACCGGTGAGAAACGCCCCAGGGCCCAAAAAACTGACTAAATGTCATTGAATAGCGGTGGGGAACTCACTGAAGAACCCGCCACAAATTAACTTGGAAATTCTTTGGGAGAATCGCGCCCTATCATGACATATATTCAGGGCCCAGTCACTAAAACCACCTCTGAAATATCGTCAAGATGGAACCTTAATTCTAGGCCTTGACAGTCGAAAACTACACAATTATGGACAAATCAGAAAAAGCATGGCAAGTAACCTCTAAAGTACTTCTGACAATGGCAACTATGCTTTAGTGGTATCAAGATTTTTGACAGGACAAGTAGTAAATTACAAAACTCAAGGAGAGCATTCATCTATTGTTGCAGGCTTTTTGAAGCATCAGTCCTTTACAACTCAACTTCTTGTCACTTGACATTGTCAAGTGCAGTGAGTGTAGCATCTATTGGAACTCTTCTGAAAAGAAAGTAGTTTGCTGATTATGGAGGAGGTGAGTGCGACTCTGTTGCTAGGACAAGTTAGCTGAAGCTGTCTGTGACAGGTATAAAATATGGACTGAGATTGGTGTAATCTTGTTGAAGCAAATAACTTTCACTCTCGCCCACTGCGTTCACTGACCTGCATTGACTCCTGGTCACACAACATCCTGATTTTAAAATTCTTCTTTTCCAATGGCTCCATGTCCTTGCCGCTCCTCGGCCAGCGTGTTCTGGCGCATGCGCAGAACCGCTGGCGTGATCCCGCCGCATGCGCAGGGGGTTTCTTCTCCGCGCCGGCCATGGCGGAGCTTTACAGAGGCCGACGCGGAGGGAAAGAGTGCACCCACGGCACAGGCCCACCCGCAGATCGTTGGGCCCCGATCGCGGGCCAGGCCACCCCCCGGGGTCGGATTCCCCCCCCCGAGGAGTCCGCAGGCCGCTCTCAGAGCCAGGTCCCGCCGGTACGGACCTTGTGTATTTCACGCCGGCAGTACTGGCCGAAACCGGGCGGCCGCTTGCCGCATCGGGGCCCAGAGAATCGCCAGGGGGGGGGCCACTGCCAACGGCCCCCGACCGCCGCGACGTGATCCGCCCCCGCCAAAAAAACCGGCGCCAGAGAATTCGGCAGCTGCCGTCGGAGCGGCGGGGCGGGATTCTCACACCCCCTGGCGATTCTCCGACCCAGCGGGGGGTCGGAGAATCCCGCCCAATATCTCTGCCATCTCCTCCAGCTTGACAATCCTCCGAGATCTCTGCGCTCCTCTAATTCCACCCTCCTCAGTGTCCCCGATTTTAATTGTTCCACCATTGGCGGCCGTGCCTTCAACTCCCTCGGCCCCAAGCTCTGGAATTCCCTTGTCAACCTCCCCACCCCTCTCTCCTCACTTTCCCGCCTTTTAAGACACTTCTTTGCCCAAGCTTTTGGTCATCTGACCTAATATCACGTTATGTGGCTGAGTTACATATGTTGTTTTGCAATGTTCTTGTGAGGCGCCTTGGGGTCTTTTATTACGTTTAAAGGTGCTACATAAATTCATGTTATTTAGGCCTGACTCCATTATCGCTTGACAGCTTTCCCCCGATCTTTACCCCTGCCTTCACCAAGCTCATCTTCTCCATGAGGCCCACCTTCTGACCTGAGCCCCTCATGAAACAGTCATTGATATTGGGCGCGATTTAATGGGCAGAAACTGAGTCCCGTTTTGGGCGCCTTTACCGGTGTGCTTTTTGGCGCCTGCAGCACTGAGAACGACCCTGCTATTTAACGTAACTTTGCCGTTTTTTTGGCTGCGGCGAGGAATGCCCCACCGAGGCCATACCTACATAGTTTCCTGCACTGTTGAGCTCAGCTCGCCAGGGCAGGAAGCGTATTTGTGGATCGGGGTACCTTTTTTAAAGGCTGCCCGATTTTTCGATGCCCACCCCCCCTCAGCCACCCCACTGCGGCCTCCTGAACCCCCCCCCCGCCTTCTTCACCCAACTTAACTATTACGGAGTCCTCAAGCCCCCCTCCCCTCTCACCCCACCTCGAAAGGGCAAGGCATCCCCGGGTCCGATCCCTGGCATGGGCAGCCTGGCACCCAGGCAGCTTGACACTGCCAACCTGGCACCCACCAATCGCGCCCATTGTCTCTTCCCTCAACTTTAAAGATACGAGTATCAGATGATTACAAAAAGTATTACTGGGGCAAATTGAAAGTGACACTTTGCACAACAAGGTGGTTGAATTGTGGAATTCTTTGTCGGAAACTGTGACTGAAGCAAAGTCCACAAATTCTTCCATTCAGGAGTTGAACGTTGTTTGAGAAAGAGGAATGTACAAGAGTATGGGGAGCGAGTGGGATTAAACCAGGTAGTTCACGTGGAGCAAAACACTGGCACAGCCTTGATGGGCCGAACGACCTGTTTGTGTTGGAATGACCTCTGTTGCCAGGGAGCTCCCCAGGCCTACTCCCACTCCACTGAGGTAAGTTCAACGCAACTTCAGCGGACAGCCCCAGAGACATTCCCAACCCATGATTCTGCTCACTGAAGCTTTTCACAGTTGGGGCCCATCAGCCTGGGTGATTGGAGCCTATCATTCAAATTTTAACCCCAGTTGAGAACTGGTGATCGTAAATCCTTTGAGTGTGACAAACCTGTCCAGATTTCGAGGGCAGGTAATTATACACAGAGGCTGAAATGAACTGGAAATGTGTGAGGGGAACATCAACATCTGTGCAGCTGCAGGAGGGAATGCTGAAAGCAGCGGAAATATTTCAGTTAAGGGAGAGAAGCGAATGGAAATCTCAGATTCAGAATCCTGATCAAATTTCTTCCAGCAAGAACATGCATGTTAGTGTCCAATTCCTGGTCAGGGCCCACACCCTAACTGTTGTCATCTTCTGTCTGACCAATGAAGCCCAGATTTGTCTCCCTTTCGGAGAACATGAGAATCAATGTTACCAGTTCATTTCTCAGATCAAGGGGTGGGAATCTCCGTTGCCCGATGCCAATATCGTAATCGGCGATTGGGTGGAGAATCCACTCTGATGCCCAAATCTGGGCCGGCGCCGGTTTGACGCCAGTCAGCCATGCTGCGCCCGCTTGGAAGTGACATAATCGTGTCGCGCGCCGCACGCCGTTGGCGAGTCACCGGCAGGCCCTCCCACAATGCACCGCCCCTGATGGGCCGAGTTTCCAACCGCGCGGGTGACGTGTGGTCTCAGTGGTCTTGAACCCAGCGTGGCGGCTGCGGACTGTGTCCAGCGCCGCCACACTCCGCCGGGATCCGTGCTGCTGGCTGGGGGGGGGCTTCCGGGACGGCTGGGGGGGACTGGTGGGAGGTGGCCTGTGGGTCCGTGCATGGCCGCCGCCATGTTTGAATGGCGTGACCGCTGCAGTTCGTCGCCGTGCGCATGCGTGGCCCAGGACCCGGCCATTCTCGGCGCGGGAGCCGGGAGTTTCACCCGGCGCCGCTGCGAGCGCCTCACCGGTCTCGGAATCGATGAGGGTTTGGCGCCGATTCTGGCATCGTAAAACGCCCGTGAATTCTCTGTTTGAGCCGGCACTGAGCTGCTGAAACGGAGAATCCAGCCCCAGGGATTTTGAGTGACGTGAATGCAGTTTGGGAACTTGGGAGCAGCGGTCGAAGCAGGATTTCCCGCCCATAACTATTTAATGTCGAGCTCACCTTGACAACAAAAACAGAGAATGCTGGGAAAACTCAACAGATCGGGCAGTATCTGTGGAGAGAGAAAATAGAGTCAACGTTTCGAGTCCGCATGACTCTTCTTCAGAGTTAAAGAGAGGGAGAGGTGTGTCAGCTTTTATACCGTGTAAGAGGGGATGTAGCAGCTGGTGTTGAGTGGAAGGTCAGTGGGAGTGAGGAGAGATTGCAACAAAGATGTGTAGGTCATGGGACAGAGGAGGTGTTAATGCCTGGAGAAGTGGGAGAAGTTGAATTAAGTTAAGCCGTGGATTCTGCGGTCGCTAACGCCGGAATCCAAGTTTCTGATGAAATCGGGGGCGACATTGCTTTTGCGATGCTCCGCCCCCTCTGCGAGTACGCCACGCCATGTATCAATGGCCTCAGGACATTACCTGAGGCCCGCCCCCTCGATGCTCCGCCCCTGACCGGCCGAGTTCCCGCCACAGTCGAGGGAGGGCCGATCCACGGGCAGGGGGGACTGTATTAGGGGCTGGGGGCACTGTGGGGGGGTGGTCCAGGGTGTGCGAGCCGGCCGAAGGGGGGGATTATTTTGCGGGCCAGGTCCGCGAGCCGCCGCCGCCATGTAGCATGGCCGCTGCCGTGCGCATGTGCGGCCATGGAACCGGCAATTCACCGGGGCGTTTCGGCAGCTAGAGCCGGGTGCTCTACCCTGCCGTCCTGCTAGCCCCCAGCCAAACGGGGAACCGGTGGCCATTTTGCGCCAGTTTCTCTGGCATAAGGTGCCACCGTTCCCATGGCGGCGTGGGGACATAGCCCCAGAATCAGAGAATTCAGCCCAAGATATAAAGAACAGTGCTCAGTGAAAGCAAAACTGAAGAACAAGTGACAGATGGCCCAGTGGGGGAGGGGGTGGGGGGGTTGCATTGGAACAAAATTGTTCTGGATATTAAAAAAGGGTCAAGATTAACCCTTTTTCTCTCAGTCTGACGTTGTTGAACTCCATATTGATTCCCGAGGGCTGTAACGTGCCTAATCGGAAGATGAAGTGCTGTTCCTCAAGTTTGTGTTGGGCTTCACTCGAGCATCTCGACACCTGTATTCCCAAAATGGACTCCGTGTCAGAAGCAAGAATTTATAAACCCTCAACAACAACTTATATTTATACAGTACCTTTAGAACAATAGAACATCCCAAGGTGCTTCACAGAAGTTATAAAATATAAAAGGACGTGTGACACCAAATCACATAAAGAGATGTTAGACGATAATCAATGGAAGTGAAACAGAGTCGCGGGTCGGGCACGTTTAGCGGGGTGTTTCCAGGCGCTGGCAGTGCCGAGAACGACCCCGCTATTGAACGGGACTCTGCTTCATTTCCGGGCCTTGGCGAGGATCGCCCACCAAGGCCGCACTCAGTCCCATTTCCTGTACGAAAAAACTCTGCTCGCCAGTGCAGGAAGAAATCGGGGCGCCATTAAAAAATGATCTCTGAACTCCACCCCCCCGTGGCCTCCGGACACCCACACCCTCCAACACACCACTGAGGGGGTCTTTGGGCCCCCCGGCACACAACGCATATGGGCCCCTGCCCCCCCCCAGGCCCGAACCCTGGTGTGGGCAGATTGCCACCTGGGCACCTTGGTACTGCGAGCCTAGCATTGCCCCTGCCTGGCAGTGCCACCTGGGCATGCTGGCCGCTTGCCACTTGAGACTGTAAACATTCTTGAACCGCTGCAGTCCATGTGGTGTAGGCACACCCACAGTGCTGTTAGGAAGGGAGTTCCAGGATTTTGACCCAGCGACAGTGAAGGAACGGCCGATATATTTCCAAGTCAGGATGGTGAGTGACTTGGAGGGGAACCTCCAGGTGGGGGGGTTCCTATGTCCTTACCCTTGCCCTTGCCCTTCTAGATGGTAGAGGGCGTGGGTTTAGAATATGCTGTCGAGGAGCCTTGGTGAGTTGCCGCAGTGCATCTTGTAGATGGTACACACGGCTGTCACTGTGTGTCGGTGGTGGAGGGAGTGAATGTTTGTGAATCGGGTGCCAATCAAGCGGGGCTGCTTTGTCCTGGATGGTGTTGAGCTTCTTGAGTGTTGTTGGAGCTGCGCTCATCCAGGCAAGTGGAGAGTATTCTATCACACTCCTGACTTGTGCCCTGTAGATGGTGGACAGGCTTTGGGGAGTCAGGAGGTGAGTTACTCACCGCAGGATTCCCAGCCTCTGACCTGCCCTGGTAGCCACAGTATTCATATGGCTGGTCCAGTTCAGTTTCTAGTCAATGGTAACCCCAGAATATTGATAGTGGGGGATTCAGCGATGGTAATGCCATTGAATGACAAGGAGAGATGGTTAGATTCGCTCTTGTAGGAGATGGTCATTGCCTGGTACTTGTGTGGCGTGAATGTAACTTATTCAATTAATCAAATTTAAATTCTCAATCTGTGAAGGTGGGATTTGAACTCATGTCCCCCAATCATGAGTGTAGTAGGCCTTTAGATGATTAACCTGGTAACATAACCACTATACTATCAACTATTTGCATTTTTGCTTGCTGCTATTTTATTTCATTACTATTGCTACTTGAAAGTATTCATAACCCGTTAAGAGCCTGCTGCAAAGGAATATGATAGTTGCACTAATGGCCGCACATGGTATTGTATTGGGTTTTCTGTCAGTTGACTAAAAAGTTTGCATGTTTAAAAAGTAAATGAATGCTGTGTACTTAAGGGGATAACAGATGGCCGGCAGGAAGTTGCTGACAGTAATTCAATCAAATGGTTCTCGTCACATCATTAACTATGAGTGAGCAATTTATGATTGTCGCCAGAACCTCAATTGAGCACTGTCTGAAATTCGTCAACAGTCAATTTCTATTTATAATCTTGTTTGTTTTTAAATTGGTTAACCTTTTCTGAGTTATTCTTCAGCGGGTTCAGTGGGACTTAGGTTAAAGGGTGACAAAGAACGATGGCCTATAAGCAAATTATTTATATGCTGTGTTAATCACATGACAAATACCGAAGCAATGGCGGTTTTTGGGTTCCATATATTCGGGAATGAAAAGATACCGGATGCTCTGAGTTGGCAATCGCTGAGGCGTTTACCTCTGAGGTTAGAGGTCAAGTCCCTCTCTTGAGTACAAAGATCCAGGCTGCTACTCCAGTGCATTATGGGGGGAGTGTAGCACTGTTACATACAAACATATGAATCAGGAGTAGGCCACTCGGCCCCTCGAGCCTGCCCCGCCATTCAATAAGATCGTGGCTAATCTGATGGTGACCTCAACCCCACATTCCCGCTGACCTCCCGATAACCTTTCACCCCTCAATAATCTGTCCAGCTCTGCATTAAAAATATTCAAAGATTCTGCTTCCACAGCCTTTTCGGGAAGAGAGTTCCAGAGACTCATCCCGCTCTGAGAGAAAACATTTCTCCTCATATCTGTTTTAATTGAGTGACCCCTTATTTTTTAACAGTGACGCACTACTTCTAGATTCTCCCACAAGAGGAAGTGTCCTCTCCACAGCCACCCTGTCAAGACCCCTCAGTATCTTATATGTTTGAATCAAGTTGCCTCCTACTCTTTCAAACTCGTGGATACAAGCCTAGCCTGTCCAACCTTTCCTCATAAGACAACACACCCGTTCCTGGAATTAGTCTAATAAACCTTCTCTGAACTGCTTCTAAGGAATTTACATCTTTCCTTAAATAAGGAGACCAATACTGTACAGAGTACTGATCTCACCAATGCCCTTTATAACTGAAGCAGAGGACAAGATTCTCCGTTTGGGAGATTTTTCCTGCTGCAGCTGAATTGCATTTGATTTGTGCTCACGCTGGGAGCACAAATCAAGAAGCGATTCCCAATCCTTAGCCATGCAAATCCTTAGCGAGGTCCTGCGGCCACCCCTCCGCACCGTAAGTCAGTCCTCCCCCCCCCCCCCCGCAGCATAATTCAGCCCCCCAGCCCTGGATTTACGAGGTCGCCCCCCCCCCCTCCCCCCAGTACAGGGGTGACCCTCACACCCCCCCGCCCCCCCAACAAAGACCCCTAAATAAAGAGACTCCGCAGAGTTAAGTGCTGCTAATTTCTAGCCGACCATTTCAAAGTCACTCGGAGGTGATTGGAAAGCACTTAATTCTGTTTGAAGTGGTCCAGGAGCTGCCAATCAAAGTTGGATGTTTATAAACATTGCGGTTAGACTACTTGAAAGTCACTGAACCATGAAGGAAGATGAATGGAACATTGCTGGGGGTGTGTGGAAGCTGTCAATCACAGCCTCGTAAAATCAGTATCAAAGAGAAATGAATGAAAGGCTTGCAGATCAAAGAGGGGGCTTAAACCTAGCTGACCGGTTTTCTCTTTCCAGGAATTGACAGGTGCTGCTCCCTGTGTCTGAGCCAGCAAGTGTAGTACACAGGTGAGTGTTAAGGCAGTGATTTTTATGCTACCTCTGTCTGGACTGTTCTCTAGTTTCCAGACAGAGTCTCTCTTCTGCTGGGGGGGGGGCTTCCTGACAAGGATCTCTCTTCTGGGGGGGGGGCTTACTGACAGCGGTCTCTCTTCTGGGGGAGTCTGCGCGGGTTCTCTTTATTTAGAAGGGTCTCTGGGGGGAGGGGGTCTCATTATTTAGGGGGCCTCTGGTGGGGGGGTAATGGGTGGGACGGGCAAGGGCGGGGTGGGCATGTCTTGCATTGTGGGGGGGGGGGGTAAGGTGGCCTTCCAATGGACCTTGGCAACAACTCCCTCTCTTAAAGAGTTGCCCCCTTGGCCCACCGCGTGGTCCACTGCATCAGGGCCATGTTTGTCAGCACCAGTAATTCTCATGCACTTGATTCCTGGCCCAGAGGCCTGGAGAATCATGCAGGCCCAGAGAATATGGTGCCCAGCCCATTAATGATCTACTTGCATCTTAAGGTCCATCTTAGGGCAGCATGGTAGCAGCACAAGTGGCTAGCACTGTGGCTTCACAGCGCCAAGGTCCCAGGTTCGATTCTCCGCTGGGTCACTGTCTGTGTGGAGTTTGCACATTCTCCCCGTGTCTGCGTGGGTTTCCTCCGGGTGCTCCGGTTTCCTCCCACAGTCCAAAGACATAAGAACATAATAAGAACATAAGAACTAGGAACAGGAGTAGGCCATCTGGCCCCTCGTGCCTGCTCTGCCATTTAATGAGATCATGGCTGATCTTTGTGGACTCAGCTCCACTCTCCGGCCCGTACACCATATCCCCGAATCCCTTTATTCTTTAGAAAGGTATCTATCTTTTTCTTAAAAACGTTTAAAGAAGGAGCCTCAACTGCTTCACTGGGCAAGGAATTCCAGAGATTCACAACCCTTTGGGTGAAGAGGTTCCTCCTACACCCAGTCCTAAATCTACTTCCCCTTATTTTGAGGCTATGCCCCCTAGTTCTGCTTTCTCCGACCAGTGGAAACAACCTGCCCACATCTATCCTATCTATTCCCTTCATAATTTTATATGGTTCAATAAGATCCCCCCGCATCCTTCTAAACTCCAATGAGTACAGTCCCAGTCTACTAAACCTCTCGTCATAATCTAATCCCCTCAACTCTGGGATCAACCTAGTGAATCTCCTCTGCACTCCCTCCAGTGCCAATATGTCCTTTCTCAGGTAAGGAGACCAAAACTGAACACAATACTCCAGATGCGGCCTCACCAACACCCTATACAATTGCAGCATAACCTCCCTAGTCTTAAACTCCATCCCTCTAGCAATGAAAGACAAAACTCGATTAGCCTTCTTAATCACCTGTTGCACCTGCATACCAACTTTTTGCGACTCGTGCACCAGCACACCCAGGTCCCTCTGCACAGCAGCATGTTTTAACATCTTACCGTTTAAATAATAATCCATTCTGCTGTTATTCCTCCCAAAATGGATAGCCTCACACTTGGCAACATTGAATTCCATCTGCCAGACCCTAGCCCATTCACCTAACCTATCCAAATCCTTCTGCAGACTTCGGGTATCCTCTGCACTTTTTGCTTTACCACTCATCTTCGTGTCGTCTGCAAACTTTGACACATTGTACTTGGTCCCCAACTCCAAATCGTCTATGTAAATTGTGAACAACTGCGGGCCCAACACTGATCCTTGAGGGACCCCACTAGTTACAGGTTGCCAACCAGAGAAACACCCATTTATCCCCACTCTCTGCTTTCTGTTAGTTAACCAATCCTCTACCCATGCTACCACCTTACCCTCAATGCCATGCATCTTTAGTTTATGCAGCAACCTTTTGTGTGGCACCTTGTCAAAAGCTTTCTGGAAATCCAGATATACCACGTCCATTAGCTCCCCATTATCTACTGCACTGGTAACGTCCTCAAAAAATTCTACCAAATTAGTCAGACACGACCTACCCTTTATGAACCCATGCTGCGTCTGCCCAATGGGACAATTTCCCTCCAGGTGCCCCGCTATTTCCTCCTTAATGATAGATTCCAGCATTTTCCCTACAACCGAAGTTAAGCTTACCGGGCTATAATTACCCGCTTTCTGCCGACCTCCTTTTTTAAACAGTGGTGTCACATTTGCTACTTTCCAATCCTCTGGGACCACCCCAGAGTCTAGTGAATTTTGATAAATTATCACTAGTGCGTTTACAATTTCCCTAGCCATCTCTTTTAGCACTCTGGGATGCATCCCATCAGGGCCAGGAGACGTGTCTACCTTTAGCCACATTAGCTTGCCCAATACTGCCTCCTTAGTGATTACAATCATCTCAAGGTCCTCACCTATCATATCTTTATTTCCATCAGTCACTGGCATGTTATTTGTGTCTTCCACTGTGAAGACTGACCCAAAAAACCTGTTCAGCTCCTCAGCCATTTCCCTGTCTCCTATTATTAAATCTCCCTTCTCATCTTCCAAAAGACCAATATTTACCTTAGCCACTCTTTTTTGTCTGATATATTTGTAGAAGCTTTTACTATCTGCTTTTATGTTCTGAGCCAGTTTACTTTCATAGTCTACCTTACTCTTCTTTATAGATTTTTTAGTAGCTTTCTGTTGTCCCCTAAAGACTTCCCAGTCCTCTAGTCTCCCACTAAGTTTTGCCACTTTGTATGTTTTTTCCTTCAATTTGATACTCTCCCTCACCTCCTTAGATATCCACGGTCGATTTTTCCCCTTTCTACCGTCTTTCTTTTTTGTCGGTATGAACCTTTTCTGAACACTGTGAAAGATCGCTCGGAAGGTTCTCCACTGTTCCTCAACTGCTTCACCATGAAGTCTTTGCTCCCAGTCTACCGTAGCTAGTTCTTCTCTCATCCCATTGTAATCGCCTTTGTTTAAGCACAAAACATTAGTGTTTGATTTTACCTTGTCATCCTCCAACTGAATTTTAAATTCCACCATATTGTGGTCGCTCCTTCCAAGAGGATCCCGAACTATGAGATCATTAATCAATCCTGCCTCATTACACAGGACCAGATCTAGGACCGCTTGGTCCCTTGTAGGTTCCATTCCATACTGTTCCAGGAAATTATCCTGGACACATTCTATAAACTCCTCCTCAAGGCTGCCTTTACCTTGTTTGCACAGAGTGCTGAATTTGGTGCTTTTTGAGTGCTATAGTAAGAGTTTGGTGACCGAGGGAGTTAGGTGGGGAGGGAGTAAGGTGCTCCTTTCATTTTGTTTCCGACAGTTCCGCAAAGAGTGAGAAGAGAGCCAGGAGTTTACAGAAAGTGTAGCTGACTGGGAGCAGAGTCGGAGGGCGGAGATCAGGGGCGAAATTCTCCTACCCGCCCTGCCACATTTCTGCCCCGACCGGCCGGCGGGAGTCTCCGTAACACCGGCCGGTCAATGGGGTTTCCCATTGTGGGGCAGCCCCACGCCGTCGGGAAACCCCCGGGCGCCGGCAAAACGGAGACTCCCGCCGGCGGAGAATGACGCCCCTAGTTAGTCCACAGGGCAGCTATATTCTGTCAGGTAAGAGGGGATGGAGGCTAGGCCAGTTGCATGCTCCTCCTGTAGGATGTGGGTGGTGAGGGATACCACCGGTGTCCCCGCTGACTATACCTGCGGGAAGTGCACCCAACTTCAGCTCCTCAAAGACCGTGTTAGGGAACTGGAGCTGAAGCTGGATGAACTTCGGATCATCCGGGAGGCAGAGGGGATGATTGAGAAGAGTTACAAGGAGGTAACCACACCCAAGGTACAGGACAAGAATAGCTGGGTTACAGTCAGGGGGAAAAAAACAAACAGGCAGACAGTGCAGGGATCCCTCGTGGCCGTTCCCCTTCAAAACAAGTATACCGTTTTGGATGCTGTTGGGGGGGATGACCTACCGGGGGAAGGCCCTAGCGGCCAGTTCTCTGGCACTGAGTCTGGCTCTGGGGCTCAGAAGGGAAGGGGGGAGAATAGAAAAGCAATAGTTGTAGGAGATTCAATGGTTAGGGGAATAGATAGGAGATTCTGTGGTCGCGAGCGAGACTCCCGGAAGGTATGTTGCCTCCCGGGTGCCAGGGCCAGGGATGTCTCGGATCGTGTCTTCAGGATCCTTAAGGGGGAGGGGGAGCAGCCAGAAGTCGTGGTGCACATTGGTACCAACGACATAGGTAGGAAAAGGGGTGTGGAGGTAATAAACGAGTTTAGGGAGTTAGGCTGGAAGTTAAAAGCCAGGACAGACAGAGTTGTCATCTTTGGATTGTTGCCGGTGCCACGTGATAGCGAGGCTAGGAATAGGGAGAGAGTGCAGCTGAACACGTGGCTGCAGGAATGGTGTAGGAGGGAGGGCTTCAGGTATTTGGATAATTGGAGCGCATTCTGGGGAAGGTGGGACCTGTACAAGCAGGACGGGTTGCATCTGAACCAGAGGGGCACCAATATCCTGGGAGGGAGGTTTTCTAGTACTCTTCGGGAGGGTTTAAACTAATTTGGCAGGGGAATGGGAACCGGATTTGTAGTCCAGCAACTAAGGTAGCCGATATTCAGGACGCCAAAGCGTGTAATGAGGCAGTGGGGAAGGGAACACTGACAAAGGAGAGTACTTGCAGGCACGGAGATGGGTTGAAGTGTGTATACTTCAACGCAAGAAGCATCAGGAATAAGGTGGGTGAACTTAAGGCATGGATCGGTACTTGGGACTACGATGTGGTGGCCATCACGGAAACTTGGATAGAAGAGGGGCAGAAATGGTTGTTGGAGGTCCCTGGTTATAGATGTTTCAATAAGATTAGGGAGGGTGGTAAAAGAGGTGGGGGGGGGGGGTGGCATTATTAATTAGAGATAGTATAACAGCTGCAGAAAGGCAGTTCGAGGAGTATCACCCTATTGAGGTAGTATGGGTTGAAGTCAGAAATAGGAAAGGAGCAGTCACCTTGTTAGGAGTTTTCTATAGGCCCCCCAAGAGTAGCAGAGATGTGGAGGAACAGATTGGGAAACAGATTTTGCAAAGGTGCAGAAGTCATAGGGTAGTAGTCATGGGCGACTTTAACTTCCCAAATATTGAGTGGAAACTCTTTAGATCAAATAGTTTGGATGGGGTGGTGTTTGTGCAGTGTGTCCAGGAAGCTTTTCTAACACAGTATGTAGATTGTCCGACCAGAGGAGGGGCAATATTGGATTTAGTACTGGGTAATGAACCAGGGCAAGTGATAGATTTGTTAGTGGGGGAGCATTTTGGAGATAGTGACCACAATTCTGTGACTTTCACTTTAGTAATGGAGAGGGATAGGTACGTGCAACAGGGCAAGGTTTACAATTGGGGGAAGGGTAAATACGATGTTGTCAGACAAGAATTGAAATGCATAAGTTGGGAACATAGGCTGTCAGGGAAGGACACAAGTGAAATGTGGAACTTGTTCAAGGAACAGGTGCTACGTGTCCTTGATATGTATGTCCCTGTCAGGCAGGGAAGAGATGGTCGAGTGAGTGAACCATGGTTGACAAGAGAGGTTGAATGTCTTGTTAAGAGGAAAAAGGAGACTTATGTAAGGCTGAGGAAACAAGTTCAGACAGGGCATTGGAGGGATACAAGATAGCCAGGAGGGAACTGAAGAAAGGGATTAGGAGAGCTAAGAGAGGGCATGAACAATCTTTGGCGGGTAGGATCAAGGAAAACCCCAAGGCCTTTTACACATATGTGAGAAATATGAGAATGACTAGAGCGAGGGTAGGTCCGATCAAGGACAGTAGCGGGAGATTGTGTATTGAGTCTGAAGAGATAGGAGAGGTCTTGAACGAGTACTTTTCTTCTGTATTTACAAATGAGAGGGGTGATATTGTTGGAGAGGACAGTGTGAAACAGATTGGTAAGCTCGAGGAAATACTTGTTAGGAAGGAAGATGTGTTGGGCATTTTGAAAAACTTGAGGATAGACAAGTCCCCCGGGCCTGACGGGATATATCCAAGGATTCTATGGGAAGCAAGAGATGAAATTGCAGAGCCGTTGGCAATGATCTTTTCGTCCTCACTGTCAACAGGGGTGGTACCAGGGGATTGGAGAGTGGCGAATGTCGTGCCCCTGTTCAAAAAAGGGACTAGGGATAACCCTGGGAATTACAGGCCAGTTAGTCTTACTTCGGTGGTAGGCAAAGTCATGGAAAGGGTACTGAAGGATAGGATTTCTGAGCATCTGGAAAGACACTGCTTGATTAGGGATAGTCAGCACGGATTTGTGAGGGGTAGGTCTTGCCTTACAAGTCTTATTGAATTCTTTGAGGAGGTGACCAAGCATGTGGATGAAGGTAAAGCAGTGGATGTAGTGTACATGGATTTTAGTAAGGCATTTGATAAGGTAGGCTTATGCAGAAAGTAAGGAGGCATGGGATAGTGGGAAATTTGGCCAGTTGGATAACGAACTGGCTAACCGATAGAAGTCAGAGAGTGGTGGTGGATGGCAAATATTCAGCCTGGATCCCAGTTACCAGTGGCGTACCGCAGGGATCAGTTCTGGGTCCTCTGCTGTTTGTGATTTTCATTAATGACTTGGATGAGGGAGTTGAAGGGTGGGTCAGTAAATTTGCAGACGATACGAAGATTGGTGGAGTTGTGGATAGTGAGGAGGGCTGTTGTCGGCTGCAAAGAGACATAGATAGGATGCAGAGCTGGGCTGAGAAGTGGCAGATGGAGTTTAACCCTGAAAAGTGTGAGGTTGTCCATTTTGGAAGGACAAATATGAATGCGGAATACAGGGTTAACGGTAGAGTTCTTGGCAATGTGGAGGAGCAGAGAGATCTTGGGGTCTATGTTCATACATCTTTGAAAGTTGCCACTCAAGTGGATAGAGCTGTGAAGAAGGCCTATGGTGTGCTCGCATTCATTAACAGAGGGATTGAATTTAAGAGCCGTGAGGTGATGATGCAGCTGTACAAAACTTTGGTAAGGCCACATTTGGAGTACTGTGTACAGTTCTGGTCGCCTCATTTTAGGAAGGATGTGGAAGCTTTGGAAAAGGTGCAAAGAAGATTTACCAGGATGTTGCCTGGAATGGAGAGTAGGTCTTACGAGGAAAGGTTGAGGGTGCCAGGCCTTTTCTCATTAGAACGGAGAAGGATGAGGGGCGACTTGATAGAGGTTTATAAGATGATCAGGGGAATAGATAGAGTAGACAGTCAGAGACTTTTTCCCCGGGTGGAACAAACCATTACAAGGGGACATAAATTTAAGGTGAAAGGTGGAAGATATAGGAGGGATATCAGAGGTAGGTTCTTTACCCAGAGAGTAGTGGGGGCATGGAATGCACTGCCTGTGGAAGTAGTTGAGTCGGAAACATTAGGGACCTTCAAGCAGCTATTGGATAGGTACATGGATTACGGTAAAATGATATAGTGTAGATTTATTTGTTCTTAAGGGCAGCACGGTAGCATTGTGGATAGCACAATGCTTCACAGCTCCAGGGTCCCAGGTTCGATTCCGGCTTGGGTCACTGTCTGTGCGGAGTCTGCACGTCCTCCCCGTGTCTGCGTGGGTTTCCTCCGGGTGCTCCGGTTTCCTCCCACAGTCCAAAGATGTGCAGGTTAGGTGAATTGGCCAATGATAAATTGCCCTTAATGTCCAAAATTGCCCTTGGTGTTGGTTGGAGGTGTTGAGTTTGGGTAGGGTGCTCTTTCCAGGAGCCGGTGCAGACTTAAAGGGCCGAATGGCCTCCTTCTGCACTGTGAATTCAATGATAATCTATGATTAATCTAGGACAAAGGTTCGGCACAACATCGTGGGCCGAAGGGCCTGTTCTGTGCTGTATTTTCTATGTTCTATGTTTACCAACCTGGTTAAACCAATTGACATGCAGATTAAAATCTCCCATGATAACCGCTGTACCATTTCTACATGCATCCGTTATTTCTTTGCTTATTGCCTGCCCTACCATCCTGTTACTATTTGGTGGCCTATAGACTACTCCTATCAGTGACCTTTTCGCCTTACTATTCCTGATTTCCACCCAAATTGATTCAACCTTGTCCTCCATAGCACCAATATCATCCCTTACTATTGCCCGGATGCCATCCTTAAACAACAAAGCTACACCACCGCCCTTACCGTCCATTCTATCCTTTCGTATAGTCTGATACCCTTGGATATTTAACTCCCAGTCGTGACCATCTTTTAACCATGTTTCAGTAATGGCCACTAAATCATAGTCATTCACGATGATTTGCGCCATCAACTCATTTACCTTATTCCGTATACTACGAGCATTCAGGTAAAGTACACTTGTGCTGTTTTTTATGTCTTTGTTATGAATCCTAACACCTTGATCAGTAACTTTTCGCAAATTATTTTTCCTCTTACCCTTTCTCCTAATTGTCCTTGTCTTTGAACCCATATCTCTACATAATAACCTGGCACGTAACCTGCTGCCTTGATCTCCATTAACCATTATACTGTCCATAGCTTTACACTTCCCTTCCCCCCAACTTGCTAGTTTAAAGTCCTTGTGACGGACAGGGTAGGTGGATTGGCCATGCTAAATTGCCCTTAGTGTCCAAAAAGGTTAGGAGGGGTGATTGGGTTATGGGGATAGGGTGGAACTGAGGGCTTAATGTGGGTCGGTGCAGACTGGCGTCTTCTGCACTCTATGTTCTATGTAACGATCCCAGGAATCCCCACCCCCCCCACCATTGTTTTTCAAATGAGATGTTAAACTGAGCCCCTGTCAGGTAGACATAAAAGATCCCATGGCACTATTTTGAAGAAGAGCAGGGGGGTGTTCCCCAGGGTGCTGGCCAATATTTATCTGTCAACTAACATTGCTTAAGAAAAACAAATTATCTGATTATTATTACATTTCCATTTGGCATCTCAACAGTGCAGCATTGGAGTGTCAATGCACACATTTCTGTTCTCAAGTCCCTGGTGTGGGACTTGAACCCTCAGCCTTTTGACACAAAATGTATGAGTGCTGTCAACTGAGCCAAGACATGAGTGAACTACACCTTCTCGGAACCTGTCCTCACTCAGTCTCCATACACATGCTCTTTCCAGCGAGCAGGACTGGGAACTTGGCACCTTTGCCCATCCCTAAGGCTATTCAGTGAACTCTGTGCCTACCAGAATGTGAACCAGCAACCTTCTGGTCCGTTGCACAAGACACTTTCCCCTCTCCAAGGCTATCAAGAGAGATGTGAGCATTATTTAAAGCCTAAGTTTACAAGGCTTGCTTTCTGCTGCTGTTCCTGGGCCAGGGTGCTCACTGTACAGACTCTTTCTCAGGTTATATTAGGAAGAAAACATTTGCACTCTCCCTCGATGTCTCGATCACGTAGATTTTGACATCGGCAAATGGAAAATCACCGCCAACATGTCTTTCCGATTCTGAGCTGGCCGCATGTGAGGCCTTGCTGTTGACGTGGGGCTTTTGAGCAGTTTGCCCTGGTGGAGTAAAGTGCAGTGCAGCTTGTGGAACCTGGGGATGTGGAGAGTTACTTGATGTCAGCCAAGAGGACAACAGTGGGAACTCAAGTGCCCAAAAGCAAAATGGGGGGAAAATGTGTCTCAGGATTTAGCTCTGGACCACCATCCAGTGTCTCCCCTCAATCCCCCATACGTAACCTTGCTGGGATATGGGTGTGCATAGGTACCGTGCACCATTTTGTTTCCCAATGGCGTGGGGGCTGGCCACAATGAGAAATCCCATTGGTCGGCTGCCGGAACGGAGGATCCCGCTGCTGGTGCGGACGCGCCGCGCAGGAAAACGCAGCCGGCGGACCGGAGAATCCCTCCACACATTCTCATCTTCAGGAGGTGGTGTTGTCCGGGGGTGGAGCAAGGAAAAGATTTTTCAATTAGTAACAAATAGCTAGCAGTGCATTAGAGTCCATGATTCGGCATTAGGGGGCCATTTTAAAATTAGGCACTGTTTAAAATTTAGGACAGAGATGAGGAGAATGTTTTTCTCTCAGAGGGATGTGCAACTTTGGAACTCTCTGCCTCTGAAGGCGGGGTCACTGAATATTTTTAAGGCGGAGGTAGATAGATTCTTGTTCAGTCAGGGGGTCAAAGGTTATGAAGGGTAGATGAGGACGTGGAATTAGAAACAATCTTCGCCGTGAGCTTATTAAATGGCGGAACAGGCACCAGGGCCTACTCCTATTTGGTCTGTTCGTAGTCATAAATCAATCGAGCTTTATATGTACTTTGGGGCCCCCTTCAGTTAAAAATGCAACATGCTAATTTCCTTCTGGCTCTCTCTAATCCTGTACAGCAAAACTTGTATAGTTTGTGCCTCCACCAGTCTGTACTGATAGGGACATAAGGAGGAGATGGTGGTGCCACATGGGTGCAGAGGCCCAGGCTGATGGGCTGGGGACATTGGTTCAAATTCCATCATGGTAGCTGGTGGAATTGAAACTCAATTAGTTTTAGACAGTGACCATGAAACTGTCTGTGGTTTAAAACCCCATCAGGCAATGAATGGGAAGGGAGAAAATGGTTTGTGGTCCAGACCCACAGCAGTTGACTCTTAATTGCCCTCTGAACTGTATCAGACCACTACAAAACATTGAACCAGGTGGACTACGGCTGTTCAAGAAGATGGCTTACCATCACCTCTTTTTAAAAAAAAATATTTTTATGGAAGATTTTCCATTTACAATGAATTTCATAACAATGCATACCAGAGGTGTAACGCAGTACAGCATAACAAAGACATAACCAACCATACGTACCTCGCCCATTAAAGAGGGCAATAAAACCCAAACCCCCCCCCCCCCAACACAGCAACTGACGGTGACTAATTCCTTAAAGTAGGAGATGAATGATTGACATTTCAGGTAGAACCCCTCAACTGACCCCGTGATGGTGTACTTGACTTTGTCCAAGTCGAGGAATTCCATTCGGTCACCCAACCATACCGGGGTGCTGGGTGGCGTCGGAGGCCTCACCTCCACAGAACTCGCCTCCTGGCAATAAATGGGGCGAGGGCAAGGACGCCTGCTTTCACCCCCGTGTGCAGCGCTGACGAGTCCGACACCCCGAAAATGGCCACCAAAGGACAAGGTCAATATTCAGAATCGCTGACATGGGGCGAAATAATAATCTTTATTAGTGTCACAAGTAGGCGTACATTAACACGGCAATGAAGTTACTGTGAAAAGCCCCTAGTCGCCACATTCCGGCGCCTGTTCGGGTACACAGAGGGAGAATTCAGAATGTCCAATTCATCTAACAAGCACGCCTTTCGGGACTTGTGGGAGGAAACCGGAGCACCCGGAGGAAACCCACGCAGACACGGGGAGAACGTGCAGACTCCGCACAGACAGTGCCCCAAGCCGGGGATCGAACCTGGGAACCTGGAGCTGTGAAGCCACAGTGCTAACCACTGTGCTACCGTGCCATCCGAGAAACAACAATATAAAGAAGGAGACCCAAGAGCTCGCCAGTTTGGGACATGACCAGAACCTGTGTGTGTGTGGTTGGCCGCCCCCCCTGGCGCACGGCCTGCACCTATACCATCCCTTCTCAAGGGCAATTAGGGATAGGCCACATCCCACAAAACAATAATATATTTTTTTAAAAATCAAATTCCCCTGCCTATAACCCATTCCAGTACGTTGGCAATGCAATGCACTCTTATCACACCAGTCTGCAACGGACTGCATTACTGAAGCCTATACTCGGAGAGAATAATAGGTTATGTTTCAAACCATCATTGCCTGGCATAATAATGGATGACAGTTTCGTTGGCTGCAGGCAGAATCTGTTAATCAAACACATCCCTAAACTAAGCAGTGTTTTCCTGGGGCAGTTGCTTTAGTCTGCATGTGTTTTTTTTCTCTGCTGATGAATGACTCTTGCTCACTGCTGTAATTCATGCTTGGTTTTGGGTGGCCTGAAGCAAAATGAACTTTGCGATACCACGAGCGACCGTAATATGGTTTCAACCCACACAGGGTTCCGCTCGAGTGAAAATGAACTCTCATTATTTGTGATTATTGTGGATTTAAGTGCATCTGGGGCAAGAGAGGGAATGGGAACTCATAATTCTTCATCCAAAATCGTAAGAATGCATTTACCATCTCTCTCTTCCAGTGGGTGATTCAGATGCAGTGTGCACTATTTATCCAGAACATTGCCTTTGAACATCAAGGATTAGGTTCAGCAGTGCTGCCCTCCAATATTAATACTCCATCAATGTCTGTGTATGAAGAATACGCGCTTGGGAGGTATTAGGATGTGAAGTGATTCACTTTGGTAGGAAGAGAGACAAGGGTACAATTCTAAAAGGGTTCGGCAAAGGGAACTGGGTGCCAATGTGCATAAATTATTGAAGGCGGAAGGACAGGTTGAGGGCGCGGTTAATAAAGCAAGAGGGGATCCTGGGATTTCTAAATAGAGTACAAAAGAAAGGAGGCTCTCTTCAGACTCAACTAGAGTATTGTGTCCAGTTCTGGGCCCCATGCTTTCTATAATTGCATTGATGAGGACAGCTTTCCAATACCTGACCAAAGTGCTCATTCTTCACAGGCAATCTAACAGTGGGTGTTGTAACATAGAACATACAGTGCAGAAGGAGGCCATTCGGTCCATCGAGTCTGCACCAACCCACTTAAGCCCTCACTTCCACCCGATCCCCGTAACCCAATAACCCCTCCTAACCTTTTTGGTCACTAAGGGCAATTTAGCAAGGCCAATCCACATAACCTGCAAGTCTTTGGACTGTGGGAGGAAACCGGAGCACCCGGAGGAAACCCACGCAGACATGGGGGGAACGTGCAGACTCCACACAGACAGTGACCCAGTGATCTCATGGGGGTCAAACTCGCGATCCCTGTGGTCTGTGTGGGGGCTCACGGCCTTGGTAACCATTGCACTGCAGGGAGTTTGTCCATTAACCAGCTTCAGGCTTTTGGCCTGAGATTGCTGAATTAGTATCGCATTCAGAGACATACTTGGTGTCCACTTGGCAGCCAGATTGAGACTGCCTGCACTCTCACTCCTGGCCATCCCATAATTCAGTTTCTCACATTGCCAACCCTTCAGGATTGCCCAGGAGTCTTCAGAAAGCTTAGACACATTTTTTTTAAAAATTCATTTACGGGATGTGGGTGTCGCTGGCTAGATCAGCATTTATTGCCCATCCCTAATTGCCCCTCGAGAAGGTGGTGGTGAGCTGCCTTCTTGAACCGCTGCAGTCCCTGTGGTGTAGGTACACCCACTGTGCTGTTAGGGAGGGAGTTCCAGGATTTTGACCCAGTGACAGTGAAGGAACGGCCGATATATTTCCAAGTCAGGATGGTGCGTGACTCGGAGGGGAACCTCCAGGTGGTGGGGTTCCCAGGTATCTGCTGCTCTTGTCCTTCTAGATGGTATAGGTCGAGGATTTGGAAGGTCTGTCGATGGAACCTTGGTGAGTTGCTGCAGTGCATCTTGTAGATGGTACACACGGCTGCCACTGTGCGTCGGTGGTGGAGGGAGTGAATGTTGTGAATGGGGGAGAATTAAATGGACTGATTTGTCCTGGATGATTAGTATCCCGTCTACAAACACTCTTCACCACCGACAAACAGTAGCAACCATGTATGCTGCTGCAAACAAAATTGGAGCAAATCCCAGGATCCCTCAAAAAGATGGTGTGATCCGAATTTTCGTTGGACGCTTTCATTTCTGAGGGGAGAGAAAAGCTGTTTGGCAAAGCAGGGCGATAGGAAGTCAGGTGACGAAACCTCCAGGAATATGTCCAACAGAGTTGGCAACCCATGATCTTCTCTGTTCGACTGTTTATTTGTTCAGTTCCTTCTGGTGCAAGGCTGATATTAAATTGACCATTCTGTCAGGCATTGTACAGTCCGCATTCCCTTCACAAGGAGAATTGGCCCCGTTTGGGAATCATACTGTTAAATAAATTACTACATTATATTCATATATGTAAAACAGTAACAGAAGAAGCCGTGCAGGGATTTCTCACAACCCAATACTAGGTCCTTACTATCTTTCACTCGCGTTAATTCAAGCATTCACAGACTAGTTTTTCATTCTTGTGAAATGCTTATCAACTATTTGCAGCCATATGTAGGGCTGGATTGTCCGATTCGCTAGCCGTGTGTTACTCAGTGGTGCGCTGTTCAATGATGGCGGGATTCTATCTTCCCGCCGCTTGTCAATGGGATTTCCCGTTGTAACCACCCCAGGCCGCCCGGAAACCCGCTGGTGGGTGTACGCTGCCAGTGGGAAAAGTGAATCCCGACGACCAGGGAATCTGGCCATATTTTCTCTCTCAGAATCCTGCCTTCCCTAAGAATCCCAACTTCAGCTAAACCTGCTGCAGGTTTTCACCCATTTCTATTAAAACGCCACCTGCGTTTGTATTAATGTGAGCTGTGGCTTAGTTAGTAGCTCGTGTTTCTTTGAGGTAGAACGCTGAGGGTTTCAGTCCCATTCAGAGACTTAAGTACAAAGGTCTATGCTGACACTGCAGCGCAGGATTGAGAGAGTGCTGCACTGTCTGCCGTCCTGCCTTTTGAAGTAGATGTTAAAGTGAGATCCCGCCTGCTCTCACTAGAGGAGGCCATTCGGCCCTTCGAGCCTGCTCCGCCATTCATTATGATCATTGCTGATAATCAAATTCAATACCCTGATCCCGCCTTCCCCCCCATATCCCTTGAGCCCTTTAGCCTTAAGAGCTATATCTAATTCCCAGTAGTACAGCACGGTAGCACAAGTGGCTAGCACTGTGGCTTCACAGTGCCAGGGTCCCAGGTTCGATTCCCCTCTGGGTCACTGTCTGTCTGGAGTCTGCACGTCCTCCCCGTGTCTGCGTGGGTTTCCTCCGGGTGCTCTGGTTTCCTCCCACAGTCCAAAGATGTGCAGGTTAGGTGGATTGACCATGATAAATTGCCTTTAGTGTCCAAAATGTTAAGAGGGGTTATTGGGTTACGGGGATAGGGTGGAAGTGAGGGCTTAAGTGGGTCGGTGCAGACTTGATGGGCCGAATGGCCTCCTTCTGCACTGTATGTTCTATGTCTATGTTCCTTCTTGAAATTACACAATGTTTTGGCCTCAACTACTTTCTGTGGGCGTGAATTCCACAGATTCACCGCTCTCTGGGTGAAGAAATTTCTCCTCACCTCAATCCTAAAAGATTTACCCCCTTATCCTCAAACTGTGACCTCTAGTTCTGGTCTCCCCCACCATCGGGAACATTCTTTCTGTTTTTTGTAAGTTTCTATGAGATCCCCTCTCACTTTTCTGAACTCCAATGAACATAATCCTAACTGACTTACTCTCTCCTCATATGACAGTCCCGCCATCCCAGGAATCTGCCTGGTAAACCTTCGCTGCACTCCCTCCATAGCAAGAACATCCTTCCTCAGATAAGGGCACCAAAACCGCACACAATACTCTAGGTGCCAGGGGCAGTACGGTGGCGCAGTGGGTTAGCCCTGCTGCCTCACGGCGCCGAGGTCCCAGGTTCGATCCCGGCTCTGGGTCACTGTCCGTGTGGAGTTTGCACATTCTCCCCGTGTCTGAGTGGGTTTCACCCCCACAACCCAAAGATGTGCAGGGTAGGTGGATTGGCCACGCTAAATTGCCCCTTAATTGGAAAAAAACTAATTGGGTATTCTAAATTTATCTAAAACAAAATACTCGAGGTGTGGCCTCACCAATGCCCTGTACAATTGCAGTGAAACATCTCTATTCCTGTACTCAAATCTTCTCTTTTGGAATGTCCTGAGGTTATGCGAGATGCTATATAAATGCAAGTCTTTCTTTTCCTGTTCGAAGTGATGTCTCAGTGTATTGGGGCTGCTGGTATTTGTTCTATTGGTGGGCCCACGGTGTCAGTGAAAATAAAGAACAGTAAAGTATAAAGAGCAGCTGATGTCGAGGGAAGCCACGCACAGGCTGGTGATGTGCGAACAGTAATGGCGATTTGTACAGGTGGGGCCAAGAGGTCAGAGTTCGTAGTCAGAGGAAAATGGTGAGCAGCAGGACCGTCTGGAGCACGTCAGGGTTGCTGTTTGTGTCATCCAAGGCTCAGTTGGTGGCACTCTCTCACCTAGAGCCAGAAGGTTGTAAATTTGAGGCCTACTACAGACACTCGAGTTCAAAAATCTCGACTGACACTGCAGCACTGAGCGAATGCTTCACTGCTGGATGGGCTGCCTTTCAGGTGAGGCCAGAAGACCCTGACCTGTCTGCCAGGCGGATGTGAAAGATTCCGTGGCACAGCGCAGGGGAATTCTTCCTGGTCAATATTGATCCCTCAGTCAACATCACAAAACAGATTATTGTGGGTTATTTAACACATGGCTCATTGTGGGATCTTACTATGTGCAAATTGTCCGCCATCTTTTCTACATGACAGCAATGGCTACGCTTCAACAATACTTTATCAATGTTAACGCACTTGGGGGGGGGGGGGGGGTCCTGAGGTTGCGAAGGGTACTATAGAAATACAAGTCTTTCTTTCTGTCGTAGCTTTGGCTCACCAGCTAGGTAGGAAACAACGTTTATTGACAACACACTATCTCACAGAGTCTTGTAGCTTTTTGGCTGGCAGTCACGTGTCCGGGATCGATCTGAGGCAAACGCCCGCTCTTGTGAGGGTGAAGCACCCTCACCCTGGTCCTCTGATTGACCTTTCTGGGTCGTGTGAGCCTATCGATTGATCGCCCCTTAAAGGGGCCAGATACCCCCACCCCCAGACCCTTTATACAATGATAACAGCTGATATACAGTTCCCAATAAATTTAATATTTAACCCGTTCAACTAGTCCATCATAGATTGAGTCTCTCTGATGGTTTCCGCCTCTGGCAGAGTGGCCTAACTCCACCGATTAGGGTGCTTCTGCTGGAACACTGCTGCACCTGCTATCTCCTCAGGTACTGGCAACACGGCCTCATCCGTTTCCGTGGCGATGGCAGGCTCTCCTGTCACAGGTTCTTAACTACTCGAACAACCAAAATCATTTCCTGCTGGCAATATGGTTTCAGGTTGTAGCACTGGCTGCTGGGACAACTCTTGTCCATGTAAGTGGTCCACATATCGCCTGACAATTCCATCTTGTACATTCACTTTGTAAGACAGAGATCCTGGGCGCGATTCTCTGACCCCCCACCGGGTCGGAGAATCAGCGGGGGCTGGCGTGAATCCCGCCCCCACCGTGTCCCGAATTCTCCGTCACCAGAGATTCGGCGGGGGTGGGAATCGCGCCGCGCCGATCGGGCCGAAGGGCCGAAGTCCCGCCGCTGTCAACCCTCGCCAACCGGCGTGGATTAAACCTCCTCTTGAATGGCGGGAAAAGGCGGCTCGGGCGGGCTCCGGGGTCCTGGGGGCGGGGGGGGGGGGGTGCGCGGGGGGATCTGGCCCCAGGGGGTGCACCCACGGTGGCCTGGTCCGCGATCGGGGCCCACCGATCCGCGAACGGGCCTGTGCCGTGGGGGCACTGTTTTTTCTTCCGCCTTCGCCATGGTCTTCACTATGGCGGAGGCGGAGGAGACCCCCTCCCCTGTGCATGCGCGGGGATGCCGTGAGCGGCCGCTGACGCTCCCGCGCGTGCGTCGCCCGGCGAAGACCTTTTGACGCCGGCTGGCGTGGCGCCAAAGGCCTTTCCCGCCAGCCGGCGGAGCGGAAACCACTCCGGCACGGGGCCTAACCCCTCAAGGTGAGGGCTTGGCCCCTAAAGGTGTGGCGGCCCGACGCCGGAGTGATCTGCGCCGTTTATGGCGCCGGGTAGAGGACATCGCGCCAGTTTGCGGAGAATCCCGCCCCCTGTCTTGGTTACACTCCTGGGAACCAGCTTGGTCCGCTTTGAAATTTCTGACATACACTGGTTCATCTATAACAAACGGCCTTGCTGCTCTGCCTGAATCATGGTGTTTTTTTCTGACTGCCTTGACTGGCCTCCATCCTCCCCGGCAAAATGGGAAACACTAGACTTAGTCTGGTTCTAAGATGCCAGTTCATCAATAATTCCGTTGGCGGCACTCCTGTTAACAATGCAGCATTGTCCGATATTCTAAAAGAAGTCAAAACATTCTGGTTTCCAGAGTGGCACCTGACTGCTTTTTAAGATCTGCCTTGAAGGTTTGGATCGCTCAGAATAATAATAATATAATAATCTTTATTGTCACAAGTAGGCAATGAAGTTACTGTGTAAAACCCCTCGTCGCCACATTCCGGCGCCTGTTCAGGTCACAGGGAGAATTCAGAATGTCCAATTCACCTAACAAGCACGTCTTTGGACTGTGGGAGGAAACCGGAGCGCCCGGAGGAAACCCACGCAGACACGGGGAGAACGTGCAGACTCCGCACAGACAGTGACTCAAGTGGGAATCGAACCTTGGACCCTGGCACAGTGAAGCAACAGCGCTAGCCACTGTGCTACTGTGCTGCGGGGTGGTAAGGTGCAGTCCGGATATGCTTTTTACCATTCGTGGAGGTGAAATTCACAAATTTGGCACGATTACTTCAGGTATCTCCAAACACTGACGCAATTTCTCAACCGTGGCATGCAACATTGTAGATTTCATTTCGAACACTTGCATCCACTTCGAATGGGCATCTATCAGGTGCAAAAGCATGGGCCGGGATTTTCCGATATTGCAGCCAAGTGTTGGTGCCAGCATCAAAACCGGTGTGAGCGACGCCAACGTCAACGGGCCTCCAGGCCCAGTAATTCTACTGTTCTTCGGGGCCTAGAATGGTGCCGGAGTGCCGCGCACTGCTCCGGTGCCGCAAGCCGGCCCTGCACGCCGGCCGTCTCCGCGCTGGCGCTTGCACGTGGTTGCCGTCTTCGCGCTGGCCCCCACGCAACATGGCAGACCCCAACAGGGGCCCGCCGCGGAGGAACATAGGCCCCCCGCCCCCCGGAATGAGCACGCCCGCCGATCGGTAGCCCCCGACCGGCGTCGCGTCGACCGCGCGGGTGCGATTGCCGTCAATTCTCCGGTCGCTGGAGAATCGGCGGCCCGACGTCAGAGCGGCGGGATTCTCGTGCCCCCTCAGCGATTCTCCGACCCGACGCGGGCTCGGAGAATCCCGGCCATGGTGCCCCACACAATCAATGTGGACACGCACCATGGCCAACCAGGCCACTCCCAAGGGTTCAAAGGGGTTGTGGCAGGCAACTTCTGTTGCAACTGGCACTGATCACAATGCTTCACTAACCTCTCAATGTCAGCATCTAGGCCAGGCCACCAAACATAACTCCTGATAAGCATCTTCATTTTTGACACACCCAGATTGGCACTATGTAATTCAGCCCTGTCTTCCTCCAACAGAGCCGAAAGTGATCCGTTACAATGGTAAAATGCCTTCTATACACAAACTGGTGAAACTTCATCACTCCATACATGACAGCCCACCCTTTTTCAATCTGAGAATAGCCCTTTTCGGCCTCACAGTGGTTAGCGCTGCTGCCTCACAGCGCCAGGGTCCCAGGTTCGATTCCGACCTTGGGTCACTGCCTGTGTGGAGTCTGCACGTTCTCCCCGTGTGTGCGTGGGTTTCCTCCGGCTGCTCCTGTTTCCTCCCACAGTCCAAAGATGTGCAGATCAGGTGGATTGGGCACGATCAATTGCCCCTTAGTGTCCAAAAGGTTAGGTGGGGTTAATGGGTTACGTGGTAGGATGGAGGTGTTTGGGGACATAATGCTAGGATTAGACTGTAGGCCTAGGTCCCACACATGCTTAAAAGGATTGCCATCTTCTTCCCCTCAATGGAGGCATCAAAGGGATCTAATCAACACAATAGAGGCAATTTTGCACAGCACACTTCTATTTTGCAACCTGCCCTCAACCTCAATGGGTTCTGTACTCTCAGTCTTGGGACCACAAGTCCTCTGCTTTATCCTCGTCGCCAATGTAATAACTTTAGTTCACCAGATAGGTATGAAACAACTGACGTTTATTTACAACATACTGGCTGGAGTACTCCAGCCGTTCGCTGGTGGCGGGGGTCTGTGGTTCTGCCGGCAGAGCATTCCCGCCCGCGGATTTCCCGGTGGCATGGGATGGTGTCAATGGGAAATCCCAGTGACGACGGCGGGAGCAGAGAATCCCGCCGCCAGCGAATGACGTGCCACCTCCCACCGCTGAGAAGCACGTGGCTGGGAGGCCAGAGAATCCTGCCAAAAACCTGCGACCACTCTGGTCCCCGGTTGACTTTTCCGGGTCAAGTGACCCTATCGGTCGATCGCCCCTTACAGTGACCAGACATCACACTTTCGTGGCCTCTGAAGGCCACTTAGAATGTCGCCTCATTAAGCTGGTCTTCTGATCTTTGGAATAATTTGTATTGGAGCAGGTGGGGTTGGGATAAGAGAAGTAAGTTTGCGATGACTGACGTTCTGTACCTTAATTGCGGCTGTCACTTTGCTGGTGTCAAATTGAATTAAACATGTCATTTCCTGTCGTTTAATGTTCAGTGATGTGGAGTTGGACTGGCCAATTATTTACCCTCGCCCTTTTTACTCTCCTCCTCCTCCCTCCCATTCCATTTATTCTCTCCCTTATCTCTGCAAATTGTTCAGACTTGATTGTGAAGCTTCAACCGTTAGCATTTCTGTGCTTATGGGTTGGTAATAGATTGAACAGCTACCGCATAGCTCTGAATGTGATCGTATGCAAAACTTCCGTCGACTATAATGTTCAAGAAAAGCTACATTTTTGATCGCTGTGTTTTTTTGACGTACGAGGACGACTCATTAATAGAACGATTCAGTGACTGGGAGCCAAAACAATGGTTCTCGATGGGAAATGGCTTTGCAGTTTTGCTTCTCTGCACTTTAATCTTTCCTTGACAGTTGCTCATTTGCGTCGAATTGACTATATTCCAAATTTCCAATTACATTTTCAATTAAAAGCTCTACATGCACTGTCGCAATTTTTTTTTATATATGCAAAGAAACTAATATTTTCCAGGCAGTTAAGCAGGTGATGAGACATTACCGTTCAAACATGACCTAAGGTTGTTATGCATTTAATACCTCGGTCAATAATTTAAAGAAATAGTGCACATAGTTTAGCAGTAACGTGGCACAGGTTACTTGACCTCTTTCTCTGCAATTAGCTTCGATCTGATTGTTTTCTGTTACATCTTTGTGGATAGAATATTGTTTTTGTCGTGGGGTAGCTCTCTGCAAACCAAAAGGACTCGGACTGTGTTATAACCCACCCGAGACCCATACGTATAGACCAATTAGTCTTCCCGTGAGTTTCGCAGAATATGGCCTTCCCTGCTGAGGGTTGGGGGCCCATCAGTGGAGTAATGGACTTTGGCACTCGGTCCAGGTGGGAGCTGAGGATGAGTCCCGGCTCGGACCCGGAGTGTATTGTGTAAATTGTTTACTTTGGAATAAAATAAGTTTCTTTACGCCTCTTGTTTCGGACTCCTCCGTGGCCACTAAATTGATCCCATCCTCGTGGCCAATTTAGTGGTCACAGAGGAGTCCGAAACGAGAGGCATAAAGAAACGTATTTGATTACAAAGTAAATTATTTACACAATACACTCCAAGTCCCAGTGGGGATTACTCATCCTCGGCTCCCACCTGGGCCGAGCTTTTAGTGCCAGAGTTCATTACTCCGCTGATGGGCCCTCCCCCCACCCCTCAGCGGAGAAGCTCGTGTCCTACGAGGCTCATGGGGAGGCTGACTGGTCCATCCCCGTAGGTCTCGTGCGGGTTATAACAGTCTGTAAAAATTGAGAATGGCATGCAGGCTATGATTGCATCGAGGAGCTGGTACGTTATTTCCAAAGAAAACGCATCTACCATTTTAGAGTTGCACGGCTGCCATTTTGAATTGCGGTGTCAACACACTTACCCGTTGGCTCCTCCATCACCAGCACTGTTGGCTTCCCTCATGAGCTCTTAGCCCGCACTTCGGATGCCTTTACCCGGTGACAGTGCACTCGAGATATTGGTCTTCCACACACAAACGTGTGCTTTTGTTTGGGTTCTGCATGGTTCTGGCACAAGTCTGGTGAGGTGTTTGTCAATCATGGGAGAGGAAATAATGTACAGATTAAACCTGTTGAGAATAAAAAGGAAAGCAATGAATGCTGAAAATCGAAAATACAAAGAAGCAAAGTTGGAAGACATATACGACAGGCCCATCAAGGCATCTGAATTAAGACCAGTAACTACTTGTTGTGCTGGGACTACATGGAGAGGGATCTACCAAAGAATGACACAGGCCTGACAAACTGAATGGTTTCCTTTTGTGCTGTTTCTATTGACTTTTCGGGAGGGATCCTCCTTCATAACTGACAATAGGCTCACTTTGGTGAGTTGACCAAAATGAAGGTTAGAGGTCAGCGCATGAGGCCAATAGCTGAAATGCAAACAGAAAATGCTGCGAACATTCAGCCAGCTGATCAGGCAGCATCTCTGGTTAGATTCCCATTTTGGGTTAATGGCCGCTTTTCCGATCCAATCAATTCAGCAGTTGAAAGATGCTTATGACTTTCACAAACACAGCGTTGATTAGAGGCCATTAGCATCTCTTGGTGGGAGTCATTATCATATTTTAGCGGTAATAAAATCAGAACATTCTGGAAACACACAGCAGGTCTGGCAGCATCTGTGGAGAAAGAGACAGAGTTCATGCTTTGGACGAATGACCTTTCGTCATTGACTGGATGAAGTTAGCAATGTGGCAGTCGCAGAGGCAGTGAGAGGGAGAGGGATGGGGGAAGATGTGATAAGCTTCACCGCGGGAAAGATGAAATGACAAAGGAATGATGGTGGAAGGCAAAAGGGGGATTGTAATGGATCAGGTAAAGAAGCAACAGCTGTGTGTGGGGTTGGGAAAAGCTGAATCAACACCGACAGCTGCCAAACCCCCCCACCAAAAAAAACGCACAATGAAAATCGGGGTCGAGGTTCCGATCTGAAGCTATTGATCCCAGTGTTGAGTCTGGAAGAACGAGATGTGCTGAATCGAAAGATGAGGGGCTGGATTCTCCCGTTCCTGAGACTAAGTGCTGACACCAGTGGAGCATGTGTGGTCTTTCACGCCCGAAGAATCGGCATGAAACCTTCACCGATTCCGGCACCGGTGAGGGACTAGCACCAGCGCCGACTGAAACTCCCGTCGCCCGCACTGAGATTGGCCGTGTCCCGGGCCGCGCATGCGCACGGCTGATAATCTGCACCGGTCGCGCCGTACAACATGGCGCCGGCCATGCGCGAACCCGACCAGCCATCCGCGACCCCACAGCCCAGCCCATGGCCACCCCCTACCAGCACCCCTCCCCCAGCCCTAGCAGAACCCCACCCCGGCCAGCGGCATAGATCCCGGCTGAGTGTGGCGGTGCTGGACACTGTCTGCAGCCGCCACGCCGTGTTCACGACCGTTGGGACCACATGTGGCCCACACCATCAGGAACTCAGCCCATCGGGGGCTCAGCATCACTGGTGGGCCAGCCGGTGATGCACCAATGCCGTTGAAACGGCGCCGTGCATCACGATGACGTCAGTCAGGAGAGGCGGACCGGCGGCGGCCCCGGTTACGACGTAGAAATCCATTCTCCGCCCGATTGCCGATTACGAATTTGGCGTCGGGCTATGAAGAAACCCGCCTGAGGTGTTATTCCTCAAGCTTACTGACCCCAAGAGCTACTTGAGCTTCATCGGCATAGTGTCGGAGAACAATGTGAGAATGGGTGGAGAATTAAAATGACAGGCAATTGGAAGTTAGGGGGACTTTTGCCGGGTGATCCGAGGTTTTCCACAAAGCGACCCCCCCCAATCTACCTTTGGTCTCCTAATGTAGAGGAGACCATTTTGAGAGCAGTACATTCAATACACAAAATGACAAGAAGTACAATAAATAGTTGTCTCATCTGGAAAGAGTGCCTGGGGTTTAGACAATGAGAAGGGAGGAGGTTAAGGGGTAGGGGTTGAATCTCCTTGGGGAAGGTGCCGTAGGAAGGAGTGGGATCATTGAAGCATGGCCCAGGATGCCGTGGAGGGAATTTTTCCTTTGGGATACTGAAAGGGGAGGGGAAGATGTGTTCGGTGGTGGCATCATACTGGAGTTGGCAGAAATGGCGGAAGGCGATCCATTGAATAGAGAGGCCGGTGAAGTAAAAGGTGAGGAACCCTTTTGTGGTTTTGGGAGAGGAGGGAAGGGATGAAGTGCAGAAGTGTGGGAAATGGAATGGATTCGATGAAGGTACGTACGCTGGAATCCTTGGTAGAAGAAAGAGGAAGACATAGTGGAATTGCTAATTTATTAGAACAGGTGCGATGGAGACAGAAACTGGGAGAATGGAATAGAACCGTTTCCGGAAGCGATGTGTGAGGAACGATAGTCAAGGTAGGAGGCAACAGAAAGTTACTAAAAAAGCTATAAAGAAGAGTAAGATAGATTATGAGAGTAAACTTGCTCAGAATATAAAAACAGATAGTAAAAGTTTCTACAAATATATAAAACAAAAAAGAGTGGCTAAGGTAAATATTGGTCCTTTAGAGGATGAGAAGGGGGATTTAATAATGGGAGATGAGGAAATGGCTGAGGAACTGAACAGGTTTTTTGGGTCGGTCTTCACAGTGGAAGACACAAATAACATGCCAGCGACTGATGGAAATGAGGCTATGACAGGTGAGGACCTTGAGATGATTGTTATCACGAAGGAGGTAGTGATGGGCAAGCTAATGGGGCTAAAGGTAGACAAGTCTCCTGGCCCTGATGGAATGCATCCCAGAGTGCTAAAAGAGATGGCTAGGGAAATTGCAAATGCACTAGTGCTAATTAACAAAAATTCACTAGACTCTGGGGTGGTCCCGGCAGATTGGAAATTAGCAAACGTGACACCACTGTTTAAAAAAGGAGGTAGGCAGAAAGCGGGTAATTATAGGCCAGTGAGCTTAACTTCGGTAGTAGGGAAGATGCTGGAATCTATCATCAAGGAAGAAATAGCGAGGCATCTGGATGGAAATTGTCCCGTTGGGCAGACGCAGCATGGGTTCATAAAGGGCAGGTCGTGCCTAACTAATTTAGTGGAATTTTTTGACGACATTACCAGTGCGGTAGATAACGGGGAACCAATGGATGTGGTATATCTGGATTTCCAGAAAGCTTTTGACAAGGTGCCACACAAAAGGTTGCTGCATAAGATAAAGATGCATGGCATTAAGGGTAAATTAGTAGCTTTGATAGAGGATTGGTTAATTAATAGAAAGCAAAGAGTGGGGATTAATGGGTGTTTCTCTGGTTGGCAATCAGTAGCTAGTGGTGTCCCTCAGGGATCAGTGTTGAGCTCACAATTGTTCAAAATTTACACAGATGATTTGGAGTTGGGGACCAAGTGCAATGTGTCCAAGTTTGCAGACGACACTAAGATGAGTGGTAATGCAAAAGTGCAGAGGATACCGGAAGTCTGCAGAGGGATTTGGATAGGCTAAGTGAATGGGCTAGGGTCTGGTAGATGGAATACAATGTTGACAAATGTGAGGTTATCCATTTTGGTAGGTATAACAGCAAAAGGGATTATTATTTAAATGATAAAATATTAAAACATGCTGCTGTACAGAGAGACCTGGGTGTGCTAGTGCATGAGTCACAAAAAGTTGGTTTACAGGTGATTAAGAAGGCAAATGGAGTTTTGTCCTTCATTGCTAGAGGGATGGAATTTAAGACTAGGGAGATTATGCTGCAATTGTATAAGGTGTTAGTGAGACCACACCTGGAGTATTGTGTTCAGTTTTGATCTCCTTACCTGAGAAAGGATGTACTAGCGCTGGAGGGTGTGCAGAGGAGATTCACTAGGTTAATCCCAGAGCTGAGGGTATTGGATTACGAGGTGAGGTTGAGTAGACTGGGACTGAACTCGTTGGAATTTAGAAGGATGAGGGGGGATGAAGGGAATAGATAGGATAGATGCGGGCAGGTTGTTTCCACTGGCGGGTGAAAGCAGAACTAGGGGGCATAGCCTCAAAATAAGGGGAAGTAGATTCAGGACTGAGTTTAGGAGGAACTTCTTCACCCAAAGGGTTGTGAATCTATGGAATTCCTTGCTCAGTGAAGCAGTAGAGGCTCCTTAAATTTTTTAAAGATAAAGATAGATAGTTTTTTGAAGAATAAAGGGATTAAGGGTCATGGTGTTCGGGCCGGAAAGTGGAGCTGAGTCCACAAAAGATCAGCCATGATCTCATTGAATGGCGGAGCAGGCTCGAGGGGTCAGATGGCCTACTCCTGCTCCTAGTTCTTATGTTCTTATGTAGCTATGGGAGTCAGTGGGCTTGTAGTGAATAATGGTAGCCTAACCATTGAAATGGAAACAGAGGAATCAAGGAAGGGAAGAGAAGACTTGAAGATGGACCGGGCGAGGGATGGGTGGAAATTGAAAATCAGGTTGATGAAATGCTCAGGACGAGAGCAGGAAATAGCACTGGTGGTCACGAACGTTCCTGACGCAGAGGTGAGGGTGGGGACCTGAGACGGACCGGAAGGACGAATATGCAACCTATCTGACAAAAAGCCAAGCTGAGATCGGAGCCAGCGTCTGCAGTATTTCGCTGCTGGAAACGAAAGCTGGGTCCAGAGTCATTGTAAAGACTTACAGCAGAAGCATCATCAGCAGCCTGCTGTTCAAGAAAATTGGAGCAGTGGTTCTGATTGAAAATTGTTGAACTCGGTGTCGAGTTGGAAATCTGTAAAGGGCCTAATCAAAAGATGAGGTGCTGTTACTGCAGCTTCATTCGAGCAGGGAAAGGAGAGTTGGAGAATTAAAGAAACATATTTCATCTCTTTGCCTGTCTCGATTGTTATTTGCAACCCCTCTTTATTTAGTTCAACTGTGTACAAAGGGCCTTATTCGGCCTGAGAAAGACTCCACCCAAAACATCAATGCAAATTTCCAGCGTCAGATGCAGACAGGCCAATTCTCTATCTTTCTCTTTCAACCTTTGTTTGAGGAAGTGGCATTAATTTGTCCAACATTTCAGATATGACAAGCACCAATTTGTAAAAGGCATCCATCTGTCGTGCAGGTTTGTTTTGGATTGGGGCATAGTGACATATGATAATGATATTGATTTAATATGCACATGACACATCTATCATGCTGCCCAAATGGTGGAATTGATAACATGGCATACATAAGTTATCGCCAAAGAGTTAACTCGTAGCTTGTATCCAGTCTGTACTTGAAATTCATGATCATTTTACATGGTTGACAACAGGCAAGTAAGATCTTGCAATGGATTCAAATTTCTTATTGATTGAACAGATGCGCTCGAACTGGAAAGTATATAAATTGTTCGACAAAACAACTCTTCGGATGCTGGCTTGGGAACAGGAGCAGGTCATTCAGCCCCTCGAGCCAGTACTATCATTCAGTTAGATCATGGCTGGTGTGCCAGTAAGATTTTATTTCAAGACATCTGAATTAATTAGCTCTGTAATCTTCAATCAATCGCTGCTGTCCGGGGCGGGGGTGGGGCTTCGGTGAGAGTTGGGGGGACTGGTGGGGGATGGCTGTTGCCAATTTAATGGAGTACTGTAATAATGTTGCACTTTAGAGTCGCCAATATGATACTGAGGCTCGTTTTATGATATGATGTTATGTCCCAACAGCGTCGCCAATACTGTGGGTGTTTCTATTTCTCTTACTGAACCACAAGGCTTTCCCGTATATCGGTCAAATGACCACACAACCAGTTAGTCAGTTCAAGTTCAAAGATGGTTTATTTACACACAAGGGTTACTTCGACATGCAAGCACAATATACTACAAGTTAAACTACACCCATCAGCTACAATAGCCTGTACTTAACTTCAGGCGACCGGCACTGTGCAAGTGGATAAGGCCTTTATCATGATCACGTGGCTGGTTTGAAGAAGTGTCTCTGTCTCTGTTGGGCTCATCTGCCAGGTAGTGATCGTTGGTCTTGAACTTGGCTGTCTGGTCATTATGCTGCAGTTGGGCTGGCACAGGCCGGATTGAAAGGAGGCTGGCACAGGCCGGATTGAAAGGAGGCTGGCACAGGCCGGATTGAAAGGAGGCTGGCACAGGCCGGATTGAAAGGAGGCTGGCACAGGCCGGATTGAAAGGAGGCTGGCACAGGCCGGATTGAAAGGAGGCTGGCACAGGCCGGATTGAAAGGAGGCTGGCACAGGCCGGATTCAAAGGAGGCTGGCACAGGCCGGGTCCAAAAGAGACTGAACACATGGCTGTGTCCCTTTTTATCCTTTTGAGTTTCGCGCTCTTTGGGGTGGTCCTCAATCTTGGAGCCAATAGTTCAACAGGCTTCGATCACTGCCTTCGATTTTGCCCAATAAAGGGGCGGGTGCCTTGGTGGCTGGGCGGGTCCTTAGCGGTCACTGACCTTGGCAGTTGGGCTCTCTGAGTAAAGGGGGTGGCGCCGATCAGTCTGTATCGGATTCTTGAGTGCAGTCCTATTGCTCTGGGGAAATGGGCCATTAGAAGGCAAACGAGTGGGGGTTTCGATCAGGTTTAGCTATCTGGGTTGCAAATACACAGAAGCTCTGTATCTGTCTGAGTCCTGGGTTGGCCACAATTCCCATGGTCCTTTGCAGGTGGCCATTTCAGATGGCTACTTGGCCCGGGGGTGGTGAGGGGGTGTGCAGGGGGGCACCATCTGACAGGTTGGGTCCACCCGCGGCTGGCGCCATGATGTACGGCGCAACCGTTGCAGGTCATCAGCGTGCGCACACACGGTCACGGACCCGGCAATTCTCCAGCCGTTTCTTTTGTGGAGACTGGGGCTGGGATTCTCCGACTCCCAGCAGGGTCAGAGAATCCCCGGGGGCAGGCGCAAATCTTGCCCTGACGCCAGCTGCCGTATTCTCCGGTGTCGTTTTTCGGGCGGCGGCGGGATTCCCACCACGCCGGTCGGGGGCCATTGACAGTGGCCAGCCCGGCGATTCTCCGGGCCCCGATGGCCGAGCGGCCGTTCATTTTTGGCCAGTCCCGCTGGCGTGAATTACTCATGCGGGGGCGGTCCTCGGGGGTGGGGGGCGTGGGGGGGATCCAACCCTGTGGTGGCCTGGCCTGCGATCGGGGCACACCGATCTGCGGGCAAGCTTGTTCCATGGCGCCGCTTCTTTCCTCCGCGCCGGGTCCCTGTAGGGCTCCACCATATTGCCCGGGGGCCGGCGGGGAGAAGAGAACACCCCCGCGCATGTGTGAAAATATGCCGGTCGGCCTGTGCATGTGTGGAATCACGCCAGCTGTTCCGTGCAAGCGTGAGATCACGGTGGCCGTTCCGCGCATGCGCGAATTCGCGCCGGCACTTCGCCGCCAGCTGGAGTGGCGCCAACCCCTCCGGCATCCACCTAGCCCCCTAGAAAGGTGAGAATTCCTCACTTTGGGGGGCCGTTGACGCCAGAGTCGTTGGTGCCGGTTTTCCCGCCGGCGGGGGGGACTTAGTCCCCAGAAGGGAGAATCCCGGCCCGGGTGTTTTACGTGATGGCGGCTGCTCGAGGATCGGTGCTGGGGCGGCGCCGTGTTTTCCCACATAAAATGCCACGGATCCTCCGGACGTAGCCCCAAAAATCGGAGAATCCAGCCCGAGGTCTTTTTACTTTGAGCATGGTTTAAAAACTCAACCTTTCGATCACTTCCCTTGCGCGGCTTCCATTTTTGACTTGTTTTCTAAACTGTGTTCCCAGGATGTGGAGGATGTTGTTACAGTTGCAGACATTGTCCTTTCTTGGGTTGGCTGAGATGGTGGCAACGTGCTTCCCCCTTAACTTACAGCTATCCTTGTGCCGATGGTGTTGCAGTAGCCGATAGACTACTTTTGGGGTCGATACCGGTTTGATGTGCCGAGAATTCACCGAGGCCACGGGGACATCTGACGTCCCTGATCATTCCACCCTCTCGCCCTGACTTTGGGGAATTTGGGAAAAGCCTGGATGTGGGAACCAAACAGAAGAAAGTTCTCCTGGCAAGATTAATCTAGATTTATTAGTGTCACAAGTAGGTTTACATTAGCACTGCAATGAAGTTACTGTGACAATCCCCTCGTCGCCACATTCCGGGGCCTGTTCGGGTCACAGAGGGAGAATTCAGAATGTCCAATTCACCTAACAAGCACGTCTTTCAGGACTTGTGGGAGGAAACCGGAGCACCTGGAGGAAACCCACGCAGACACGGGGAGAACGTGCAGACCCAACACAGACAGTAATACTAGTACCAGTTGGAATGAATGGGAATATAAATCTTCCCCTTCTGACTGCATGCCTAATTTAACTGGATGGCATGTCCTTGAGATCAGTGCACAATTGGACTGTATCAGCCAATGATTGCCATTTGCTTGAAAGAGGGTGTCTATCACAACATGTTCACGTGAAAGTATAAACTGTACGAAGGCGATGTCAACTAATCTTTCACCGGAGTCTGGCATCCAACCCCTCGCTGGACACCGGACCACGGTATAGACAGCAGAAGCGAGGTGCTGGCAAATTATCCATCCTGTGTCACACAATTATGAGAACATTGATTTTTTTTCTTCAACCTGCGGTGATCCAAGCAGAGGGGAGCTAGCAACTGATTGCACTGTCTCGGTGATTCGAAGCAATTTGCCAATCTTGATTGTTATCACACCATGTGACAAAGCTGACATCATGATGCAGAAGGATAACATTATTTTACGCGATGGTTTAACTAACCTGATGTTCGAGAAACAAATCAATTTTCAACGTACAAATGAAGGATATTAGGTTGGGAAGTAGATTACGATTTCTGCGTTTTGCGGTGTGTTGATAATCCCAAGTCAGGCTCGGCATAGAATATAGACAAGATAAAGCTTCATTTGCCTTAAACCCTTCTCCCACTTCGCCAGTCTTAACAGTTCCATTTCCTTTCGCAGCTGTCTTTGTCAGCTGCCTGTGTGATGCTGGCACTTGCGTTGAAGGATGAGCATTTCGTGCTCCAGACTTGTGTCAACTAAGAACTGGGTCGAAAGCACCTGAAGTGGATTTTATGTAGAATCCTTAAAGCTATCGGAGGGAGAGAGGATCATCCGTTTTGATTGGATTGAAATCCAGATCTGGCACTCAAACACACTGCACTATTGTCTCTTTACAGATCATTTACGGTCCTCCAACACTTTGTACAGCTAATCGAGAAGCACTGATGCTCAGCAATTAGAGAAAGGGGATTTGCCAGTGACTCCACATATAAGTACCGAATAAGTTGTCAGAAACTATCATCCAAGCTCTTTATTTTCTGTGCATAAATGTCCAAAATTGTTTTATTCCTCTATAAAGCTTGGAGATAATTTTCAGTTCTGATTGCTCATTTTGAAGGAGATGTTGAGTTAAGTGACAAGTGCAGAAGCAGGCAGTCAGTGAAGTGAAAAGGCTGCAAAATCTCAGCTAAAATCCAGGTAAAGAAATGAGAACAAAGAATGTTCTAGAGCAGCATGGTAGCATAGTGGTTAGCACAATTGCTTCACAGCTCCAGGGTCCCAGGTTCAATTCCTGGCTTGGGTCACTGTCTGTGCAGAGTCTGCACGTTCTCCCCGTGTCTGCGTGGGTTTCCTCCGGGTGCTCCGGTTTCCTCCCACACTCCAAAGATGTGCAGGTTAGGTGGATTGGCCATGCTAAATTGCCCTTAGTGTCCAAAATTGCCCTTAGTGTTGGGTGGGGTTACTGGATTACGGGGATAGGGTGGAGGTGTGGGCTTGGGTGGGGTGCTCTTTCCAAGAGCCGGTGCAGACTCGATGGGCCGAATGGCCTCCTTCTGCACCGTCAATTCGATGATTCTAGAGTCTGACATGAATAGTCAGCAGCTTTCTTTCAGGCAAACTCTTGATCTACAAAACCTTTACCTCTTTAGAAGCACTCACTTTCAAAGTGTTTCTAAAATAGATGCCGTGAAGGAAGCATTTGAAAAGCTTCTGCACACACATTCTCTCATACACTTTGCAATTGGTATGTTTGAAACAGACATGAGGGCATAGCTTAAGGGCAATGTGGTGTCACAACCAATAATCTGCCCAGCCACAATTTTCCTTGTCCAGTGCCACAACAAAAAACCATTGTGAGGTTAGAATCATAGAATTTACACTGCAGGAGGCCATTCGGCCCATCGAGTCTGCACCAGCCCTTACAAAGAGCACCCGACCTAAGCCCACGCCTCCACCCTATCCCCAGTAACCCCACCTAACCTTTTGGACACTAAGGGACAATTTATCATGGCCAATCCACCTAACCTGCACGTCTTTGGACTGTGGGAGGAAACCGGAGCACCCGGAGGAAACCCACACAGACACGGGGCGAACGTGCAAACTCCACAGCCCGAGGCTGGAAATGAACCCGGGCCCCCGGCACTGTGAGACGGCAGTGCCAACCACTGTGCCACTGTATCGCCCCAGGTTGTGGAAACATTTTAATTAACTGGAATGTTGGCCGATGGAATTAATTCATGAGGCATTTCTTAAAATGGTACAAAGGAGGGGGAGAGGAAACAGGGAACTATTTCCCATCAGTGGGAGAGGAAGTGCTGGAATCCCACCGGAGGCCTCTCCTGGCATCTACCGGCTGCGTTGTGCCCCAGCCGGGCGCCGTTCAGTTCTGGTCCACACAAACGTGAACCAGGTGGAATAGCACCCAGGGGTCTCCCGGGTCATCGGAGGCCCCTGGGTGGTCAGGGACAGAGCAGGGTGGTTCCCTGGCCCTTCCCCTTGAATGCGGATACCTTGGCATTGCCACCCTGGCATTGCCAAGGTCCCCAGGTGGCACTTCAAAGCATGCAGGAGCACTCTTAGGGTGGTACTGCCAGGGTCCCGGGTGCCAGGGTGACACTGCCAAAGGTCAGGGCGTGAGGGGGGCCATACCCATGAAAGGAGCGTGGAGGCAGGAGTATGAAGGGTGGGGGTGGAGGGTGTGTATGAAGGGGACCCGAAAGGCGGTTTGGGAAAGCCTTAAAGGGGCGGCCCTCAGCAACCCCATCGAGGGGTATTATCCGTTGGGGGAGTGTGGGATAATGCCCATGTGTTTGGTCACCTTCTCAAAGAACTCTATAAGGTTTGTGAGGCACGACCTACCCTTCACAAAACTTTGTTGTCTATCTCTAATCAAATTATTCCTTTCCAGATGATTATACATCCTATCTCTTATAAACCTTTCCAAGATTTTGCCCACAACAGAAGTAAGGCTCACTGGTCTATAGTTACCGGGGTTGTCTCTACTCCCCTTCTTGAACAAGGGGACTACATTTGTTATCCTCCAGTCTTCTGGCACTATTCCTGTAGACAAAGATGACTTAAAGATCAAGGCCAAAGGCTCAGCAATCTCCTCCCTAGCTTCCCAGAGAATCCAAGGATAAATCCCATCCGGCCCAGGGGACTTATCTATTTTCACTTTCCAGAATTGTTAACACATCCTCCTTATGAACCTCAAGCCCTTCTAGTCTAGTAGCCTGAATCTCAGTATTCTCCTCGACAACATTGTCTTTTTCCTGTGTGAATACTGATGAAAAATATTCATTTAGCACCTCTCCTATCTCCTCGGACTCCAAGCACAACTTCCCACTACTTGCCCTACTCTTACCCTCATCATTCGTTTATTCCTGACATATCTATCGAAAGGTGGGATAGAAGGCAACAAGCTGGATTGTCCGCTCCCCCAGCCGTGTGTTTCTTGGCCGCGTGCCGTTTGCTGGAGGCGGGATTCTCTCTACCCGCCGCATGTCAATGGGATTTCCCATTGAAGCCACCAGCTGCTCCCAATACCTATCGATGATATGGATGTGGGGACCAAATGTAATATTTCCAAGTTCGTGGATGATACAAAGTTAGGCGGAAATATGTGTTGTGAAGAAGATTTAAAACGGCTACAGGAGAATTTGGAAGTGGACAAGAACATGACAGATGGAATATAAGTGGAAAAATGTGAGGTAATCCATTTTGGTGGAAGGAACAGATGCGCAGAGTATTCCTAAATGGTAAGAAATTAGGAAGTGTAGATGTGCAAAGGGACCTGGGTGAGCTTTAACAGAGAGTCATCCAGACTCGAAACGTTCGCTCCCTTCTCTCTCTCCACAGATGCTGTCAGACCCGCTGAGATTGTCCAGTATTTTCTGTTTTTGTTTCAGATTCCAGCGTCCGCAATAATTTGCTTTTATCTGGGCGTCCTTGTCCTTAAGTCACTGAAGGCTAACATACAGGAGCAGCAAGCTATTAGGAAGGCTCATGGAATGTTAGCCTTTATCACACAAGGATTTGGGTGCAGAAGTAGTGAGGACTTGCCTCAATTCTATAGGAGCTTGGTTAGACCGCACCTGGAGTACTGTGGGCAGTTTTGGTCCCTTTACATGTGGAAAGAAATTATTACCAAAGAGGGAGTGGAACAAAGGTTCACCAGGGGATGGTGGGACTGTCGTATGGAGAGAGATTGGGCAAACTGGGCCTGTATTCTCCCGAGTGTTGAAGAACGAGAGGAATGATAGACAGTTACATGGGCAGGGTGGGTATACAGGGAGATGAGCCAAATGCGGGCAAGTGGGACTAGCTTAGTGATAGAAACTGGGCGGCATGGACAAGCTGGGCCGAAGGGCCTGTTTCTGTGCTGCAAACATCTATGACTCTATCTCATTGAAACCAACAAAATACTTAAAGGAATAGACAGGAGAGATGCTTCCCTTGGTTGGAGAGTCTCGAACCAGGGGGCACAATTTCAAAATAAGAGGGAAGTCACTTAGGACTGAGATGTGTCTTTCCACAGAGGGTTGTGAATCTTTGGAATTCTCGCCCCCAGAGGCTGTGGAAGCTCACGCAGTGAGTTTGTTCAAGGTAGAGATTGATAGATTTTTGATGAACAATAATGTAAAGGGTTATGGGGCTAGTGAGGGGTAAAAGATACTGAAGTGTCCAATCAGCCATGATTGTATTGAATGGTGGAGCAGGCTCGATGGGCTGAATGGCCTCCCCATGCTCCTATGTTGCAACTTCTTAGTGCAATAATTTTCAAAGCCCCATTCCGCTGCTATCGCCATTGGTGCGCCCATTGCCTTCCTGGGACCCCACCAAACCTTTGGACACTAAGGGGGCAATTTATCATGCTGAATCCATCTAACCTGCACACCTTTGGACTGTGGGAGGAAACCGGAGCACCCGGAGGAAACCCACGCAGACGCGGGGAGAACGCGCAGACTCCGCACAGACAGTGACCCAACCCGGGAATCGAACCTGGGACTCTGGAGCTGTGAAGCAACAGTGCTAACCACCGTGCCACCGCATATAGAGGTGTTGCTGAGAAATTCAAAAGGTGGCTTTGTTTTTACTTTCACTGAGCTGAATTTTGACTCATCTATTCAAAATGCTCAGAGACGATCTGTTGTAATTACTTATCACCTCCCTTTGAAACAGAAAACAAGGCAGTATGGTGCAGATTGTGCAAAGCCAACACAAGCTGTGCCCAAGCAGTGAGTTCTAAATCATACCCAGTTGGCATGTGTGCTTAACTGTTTTCGCTCTTTTTAATATTTCTCATTCTAGCACAGAATGTTCATTCTGTGCTCAATGGGTTGCCCTCTTGACAATGAGTCTGAAGGCTGTAATAATAAATTTTTAAAAATAAATAATCTTTATTATTGTCACAAGTAGGCTTACATTAACACTGCAATGAAGTTACTGTGAAAATCCCCTCGTCGCCACATTCCAGCGCCTGTTCGGGTACACAGAGGGAGAATTCAGAATTCTCAGCTGGTACGGGAATTGAACCCGCGCTGCGGGCCAGTTCTGCATCACAAACCAGCTGTCTAACCCACTGAGCTAAACCAGCCCTGTGCAGGTTCAATTCCTCCGCCAGGAATTTAAGGATGAAAATCTCGGGGAACACTCCCAGCGCAGTACTGAGGGCGTGCTGCACTCTCAGAGGTGCTGTTTCTCGGGTGGATGTGACAGGCCCCCGGCACTATTCCAAAGACCAGCAGGGGGAGTTGTCCTGTGTGGCTTGACCAACATTTATCTCTCAATCGCCCATCGCTTTGTAAGAAAATAAATTATCTGGCCGTGAACTCAGGGCAGTTTGTGGGATGTTGCTTTGTACAAAATGGCTGCTGTGTTTCTGACATTGTGGCAGCACTTTGAAAAGGACTTTGGTAGCTATAAAGCACTTTGGGATGCACTGAGTCACTGCAAGGTGCTTCATGCAGTGATATCTTTCGCCTCCCAGAAACGTCTAGGGATAGATTCAGTATATTCTGCAGTTACTTGCATTGACTTCTCCACTTCTCAAAGCTTGCACACTTCAGTGAATGAGTTAATTCAGCCTTGAGTTAATAAGCAGTTGCAGCCCTCGATGTGCTTGTCACATGTACATATGGATAATGTCTATTCCTATGGCCTCTCTGGGAGGGGCAGAGCACTGTCAGAAGTAAATACTTTCAAAGCCGTGCCTGCCCGCACCTGAGGAAGATGCTTCCAAGTTCTAATTTATTTACTCAAGTGGATGGAATGAATTGACTCGACTAATTAGTTGGTTTTAGAGCACAAACCTTCAAGGGCTGTAAAGAACTAATATTTGAAAAATTACCAGCAGAGTTCCAACAGTGAGCATTCATGCAGCAAGATCTTTACTCGAAGCACGTATGGTAATAGCGGGGCCAGAAATCTTTTTGCACAAGGCTAAACCAATGGATAGGCATAATATAATAATCATCTTTATTATTGTCACAAGTAGGTTTACATTAACACTGCAATGAAGTTACTGTGACAATCCCCCAGTCGCCACATTCCGGCGCCTGTTCGGGTCACAGAGGGAGAATTCAGAATGTCCAATTCACCTACCAAGCACGTCTTTCGGGACTTGTGGGAGGAAACCGGAGCACCCGGAGGAAACCCACGCAGACACGGGGAGAACGTGCAGACTCCGCACAGACAGTGACCCAAGTGGGAATCGAACCTGGGACCCTGGAGCTGTGAAGCAAAGGTGCTAACCACTGTGCTACCATGCCGGCCCACAGGTAAGCAGACTGGTTAACAGCTGCGAAACCTAAGCGACACCATCAATGGTGCCGTGATGACAAAATCGAGTATGTGGGTGCAGGAGGCCGAGACAGCGCCTCACAACCTCTGTAGAGGCCCGGGAGCGTTAGTTTTGATCATCTGCTCCGAATTTGAACCCTCAACTTTCGAGTTCAGAGGCAAGAATGCTATCCACTGCGCTAAGGGTGACATTGCATTTCCAGCTGTTGAGTGGACACCTTCTCATCAGAACTAAACAGGGAAGGTGCAGTGAAGTAAGGCTCAACTTACGTTTCACCTACACCCAACTCTTTCAACAAAAACAAGTGCCCGCACACAATCACGCAAGGCGGTGATTTTGCGAGTTCTCACAGGACGAATGGCCGCTGGAGTGGCCAAGGGCTGGCCAAATGCCCTTGGGATCCTCAGACCGTGCTCTTGGGTTTAGTTAGAATAATTAATGCAGCACCTGCAAAACGGTAACAGCAACAGCAATGGATCCCGAAAGCTCAACAGCAATGGGTCCCGAAAGAGACATATTTGAGCACCGTGGAGAGTGACGGGATTTATTTTCCCCAGACCTGTAGCCACGCAGAAAAAAAACGAAGGGCTGGACAGCGTGGGGCTGCCCACAATGGGAAACCTCATTGGCCGGCTGACAAGACAGAGAATCCCGGGGGCACGTCGCAACAGAAATCTGGGCCGGGATTCTCCGAAATCCCAGGCAAGTGTTGACGCTGGCGTCAAAACCGGCGTGAGCATCGCCGGCGTCAGCAGGCATCCAGTCCCAGTCATTCTCCCCTTCCTCGGGGTCTAGAACGGCGCCAGAGTGCTGTGCACTGCTCCGGCGCTGAACGCGGGCCTGCCACGGCCGGAGTGGGTCCGCGCATGCGCGCCACGGCCGTCTCCGCACCAGCCCGCGGGCAACATGGCAGAGCCCTACAGGGGCCCGGCGCGGAGGAATATTGCCCCCCCCCCCCCGGAATTAGCGCGCCCGCTGATCGGTTGACTCCAATTGCGGGCCTGGATACCGTGGAGGCCCTCCCGGAGTCGTCTCCCACCGCCCCCCCCGCCAGGACTGCCCCCGCAGCCAGAAAGCCGAGATCGCGCCAGGTAGGACCATACGCAAACGACACCGGCGGGACTCGCCAGAAATCGGCGGGCACTCGGCCAGTCGAGCGCGCAGAATTGCCGCGGGGGCCGCTTTCAACGGCCCCGACTGGCGCTGTGGCCACTGCGCTGGCGCGATTGGTGCCAATTCTCCGGTCGCTGGAGAATCGGTGGGCCGGCGTCGGAGCGGCGTGGCGGGATTCACGCGCCCCCCCCCCCCCCCCGGCGATTCTCCGACCCGCGCGGGCTCGGAGAATCCCGGCCTTGGTGCGGCGGGTCGGACAATCCTGCCCAAATGATTCCCAGCAAACGGCAGAAAAGAGAGGAAACTAAGCTGGCAAGGGCGAATATGGCCAAGTCAACGACGAACACGCAAAGATAATCAGAAAGTATATTGGTGTCTATATACTCACTAAGAATATCAAAGATCGTAAATGTTGTGATTTAAATTACAATGTTAACTGTTTTTTTTAACTGTTTTCCAGTTGCAAACCAGCTTTAGCCAATCACTTATCATACTCAGCTCTGTGATAATTTTAGACCGCATTATTTTTCTCTCTTTTATTTTTAAGACAGCATAAAATTAATACTCCATCATCTCCTGTGAAAATGCCTGCAAGTCCTTCTCTCCGAGAATTATTTTGGTGAAATTGTGTCGATTTATTGCACGTAATTAAATGCCCCTGCACACAGATGTGTGTGGGTGATTGGAGTGTGTATTTACGAAATCATTTTTTCTTTCATGGGGAGCACGCACAACATCATCAATTTGGAATGATTTGGCAAAACACAAAAGCATTGTGTGTTTCCACAATTTGTATTTTTTAAAATCTTTTTTTTTAAACTGCCGACTCCTGTTGGCAGCATCCCTTGAAGTCAGAGAACCTTATTGCTTTCCCCTCCCCCCTCTTTCCCCTCCCCCCTCTTTCCCCTCCCCCCTCTTTCCTCGCCCTCCCTTCCTCCCAAGTGGCTGATTGCTATATTTTAGGCCCAAATCAGGCATTGTTCGATAGATTCTAGGAGCAGAAATCAGTAAAAACTTGGGAAATAAGAATCCTGGTCCGAACTATATCTTCCTACTGGGATTTTCTGACAGGATTCACAGGGAAAGCAAGATGTAAAACTGCCATTTTAAATTTGCACCTTATCAGACCACTGAGGAGTTGTCTCAAAGCTTTCATGTGTGTTGAATTACTTTTAAACTGCGGTCACTCTTGTTTCGTTGGGCAATACGGCAGCCATATTGTGTACAGCAAGGCTTACAGCAACGGGACGGTTGCTTGGGTAAAGGAACATGTTGGACAGGTGTCATATTCCGCACAGGACTTACGGGGTGGGGATGATTATTTTCCCTCTGGTTCTTGCGGAGAACGAGTTCCCCCGCTGAGGGGCCTGGGAACTCCAATTAGTGTTGTATAAAAGGCTGGCCAAGGGCGGCACGGTAGCACAGTGGTTAGTACTGCTGCCTCATGGCGCCCAGGTCCCAGGTTCGATTCCCCGCTGGGTCACTGTCTGTGTGGCGTCTGCACGTTCTCCCCGTGTCTGCGTGGGTTTACTCCGGGTGCTCCGGTTTCCTCCCACAAGTCCCGAAAGACGTGCTGTTAGGTGAATTGGACATTCTGAATTCTCCCTCTGTGACCCGAACAGGTGCCGGAATGTGGCGACGAGGGGATTTTCACAGTAACTTCATTGCAGTGTTAATGTAAGCCTACTTGTGACAATAACAAAGATTATTGTTATTGCAGGATAGGTGGATTTGCCACGCTAAATTGCCCCTTAATTGGAAGAAAAATAATTGCGTTCTCTAAATGTATAAAAAGAAAGGTCGGCCAACAAGGCACCGACTGTGGAGAGACTTGATCGGGATCTACGGTGAGTTGTATATAACGTAACCATAAATAAAACAAAGTTCCTTATTCTTATTCGATGTGGACTCCCCGTGTCCTTATTAAAGCAGGACACCAAGCGAGCTCAACAAATTAGGACTTTTGTCACGGGAGCAAAAGTTGTACAGAGAAGTTCTAATCAAAGCTTTTAAATGGCTCGAGAAAAATTGTTTGTATAGATCAGTGAATTGGGAGATCAATTCAGAATGAACACGAGAAAAATAAAGGGGGGAGGCAGTATTCTTTTTGCATAATTATTATGGCAGTCGCATTGTTACTTGAACATGAAGGTCTTGAAAGTGGGCACTACTTGGTCGACTTCGACCCCAAAATCATGAGAAGGAAGTGAGCACAGCCCTCCAGCTAGAAGAGCACTAGCCGTCATATTGTGTAAGAACAAACAGGCCCATTCTGAGGTCCATTGATATGAGAGAAGGTTCCGGACCAGAAACACAGGCTCTAATTTTAACCCGGGCTGGGACTGTGGCATGTGGGACATTGGGGAAGTGCCCATGAGCAGGCCATTTTGAGGCCCAGGTCTTTTTACCTTCTGGGCCTCATTTCGAACGGTAGAAAATTCTGCTTGAAGCTGGTGGGAACGGCGTGGACGCTGGCAGGCGGGACTATCATCTTGGATGATTGGAGACCATCCTGGAGACCTAAGTGAACGCTCCCCAACATTAAGGGAAGCCATTGATAGGATGTTGTGAAGGAACCTAATGGAAATCATGGCTTCAGTGGAGGCAAGGCAGGAGGAGGAAGGTAGGGGGAACGTGTAGGGCAGTGAAGGCCCAATTTTTCCTTGTGGTGTTGGGAGGAGTTCCTCTTGCTCCTCGTGGCCCACAAATAAACTGTTAAAAAATGATATTACCATTTACCTCGACCTCTTCTGGTCCTGGATCTTGTCTGTTGACACCTTTCCTGGCAACTCCATAATTGAGCACCACAGCTGTGATTTCCAGTTAAAATTGGGTTGGGGTCTGAATAAAATGGCAGGTATGAATATTGTGGGGGCGTCATGGTGACGCAATGTTTAGCACTGCTGCCTCACGGCGCTGAGGACCCGGGCTCGATCCCGGCCCCAGGTCACTGTCCGTGTGGAGTTTGCACATTCTCCCCGTGTCTGTGTGGGTCTCACCCCCACAACCCAAAGATGTGCAGGGTGGGTGGATTGGCCACGCTAAATTGCCCCTTAATTGGAAAAAATAATTGGATACTCTATTTAAAAAACAAAAGATATGAATATTGTGGGGACGCAATGCAGAAGGACCTGTCTTCATTTTAAACTCTGGCAGCACTATTCCCTCCAGGTGGGTTAAAATCCTGCCTATAAAATGTGGAATGTGAGATTTGCACGGTTGCACATGAATGATCTTGTTCGTTGGCACCTTGACATCAGCGCATCGCTAAGGTACATCCCTGTTTGCAAGAACATGGCTTAACCGTCCCCAAATCTCGCCCTGGTATCTGACCAAAACATGGATGTCCCTTCAGCACATTACTTTCCATTATCAATTCAAAAGCGAACATAAATTCCAGGCTGAGAGCCGTCATGAAATGGACGGCTTTGCAAGATGGAGGCCATAAAGTATGGTAGCTTTGCTTTGCTGAGCTGTCACCAACCTATTGTGATGAATAATTTAAGAGTACTGTACGTATACCTCACAGTAAGCTGGCATGAGATCAAGCAGTTAGCATGCAGCCAAGAGAACTAGTGTTGGCGAAGACAGGGAGCCCTGTAGCAGTTTTATCATACTGTACGTAATGATGAATCTCTTTGTGTTGTCAATGTTTTACATGAGTATGGTTATTTTTAACTTCATTTTCTGATCACTTTCACCCCCATCTTCCTTATCATAGAATCATAGAATTTACAGTGCAGAAGGAGGCCATTCGGCCCATCGAATCTGCACCGGCCCTTACAAAGAGAACCCTACTAAACCCCCCGTATCTACACTATCCCGGTAACCCAGTAACCCCAACTTAACATTTTTTGGACACTAAGGGCAATTTATCATGGCCAATCCACCTAACAAGCACTTCTTCTGGGACTTGTGGGAGGAAACCGGAGCACCCGGAGGAAACCCACGCAGACACGGGGAGAACGTGCAGACTCGAACCTGGGACCCTGGAGCTGTGAAGCAACAGTGCTAACCACTGTGCTACCGTCCTTACTTTAATTGACCACTAATTCATGTATTTTCCTGAGATCTTTGACCCTTGACTGCTCCAATGAGTTACAGGCAGCAGTAAAACATTTTTAAAAAACTGTTTATTATAATAAGAGAAAAGATAAACATGTGATGGTAATAATAGATCAGAGGAATACTAACCTAATTATTCCCCAAACACCGGCTCACACAACAGATGTACAGTGGGGAAGGATCACAATAATGGGGATTAAACTGGGTGTGGGATATTTGAGGATATTTGCTGCTGAGGTTGAGGTCTTTGTAGGCGGTTCATCTCTTCAGAATGCAAGATGTTGAACCATCATCGGTTGGTTTGGATCTTCTAATGTTTGTCTTCAATGAGAACATGCAGATTGTAGGATTCTCTCTGGACTCACTTTCTCTCCCACTGACCTGGGGTGATTCTCCGAGCCGCCGCGCAATAGGTGCGGGGGGGTGGAGAATGGGCGTCAAACCAGAGATCGGAGGCGGGATTCTCCGACCCCCTGCCGGGTCGGAGAATCGCCGGGGGGCGGCGTGAATCCCGCCCCTGCCGGCTGCCGAATTCTCCGGCGCTGGGGATTTGGCGGGGACGGGAATCGCGACGCGCCGGTCGGCGGCCGCTGCCAGCGGCCCCCCCCGGCAATTCTCCGGCCCGAGTGATGACTGCCGTTTTCGGGCAGTCCCACCGGCGTATATTTCACCAGGTATTTGCCAGTGGGACCTGGCTGCGCGGGCTCTCTTGTACTCCTTGCCAGGATGGGGGTTCCTCAGGCATTGATAGCTTGTTCAACTCACCATTCTTCTAATCTTGGCCTAAACCAAGGGTCCATGACCTGATTTTCAACCTAAAGAGTTTTTTTGAAAAAGAATGACCTGAAACAACAACTATTGAGAGTTGCAAGATGATAATTCAGCAGCTCTGCAACCAAATACTTGGTAAATTGTCAAGTGTCTCTGGTAGAATGCGTACTTTGCATATCTAATAAATAAAATGTGTTGAATTTGTGTATCAATGGAAAAAAAATCAAAATTAAAATAGACCGAACTTTGAGTTATTGTATGATTTGACTAATTTTATCAATAGTGTCACCTTTAAAACAAACTTTAACTTAAGATATTGCACGCACAGGAGGGGGGTTACTTTAAACCGCACTAGTTTCTTCTCTCATCTCACCAATACATAAACAGGTATTTTGAGTTGTTTCCCTCTTTATAAGCAATAGTGTATTTCCCAATGGTCCATATTGGTGTGATCCAATTTTCTATTAATAATCCCACAGCAAATTTGCGATACGATAAACTCAAATGGTTAGTTTATGCGCACGCACTCAAAACACAAAAGGAGGGTCGTAATCTTTGGGTCCTCACTGTCCACGGGGATGGTGCCAGAGGACTGGAGAGTGGCAAATGTTGTTCCTCTGTTCAAGAAAGGGAATAGGAATGACCCTGGTAATTATAGGCCGGTTAGTCTTACTTCGGTGGTCGGGAAGCTAATGGAAAAGGTCCTGAAGGATAGGATTTATGACCATTTGGAAAGGTGCAGCTTAATCCGGGATAGTCAACACGGATTCGTGAAGGGTAAGTCTTGCCTCACAAATTTGATTGAATTCTTTGAGGAGGTAACTAAGTGTGTAGATGAAGGTAGGGCAGTTGATGTCGTATATATGGATTTTAGTAAGGCGTTTGATAAGGTTCCCCATGGTCGGCTCATGAAGAAAGTAAGGAGGTGAGGGGAAATTTAGCCAATTGGATAAGTAACTGGCTATCACATAGAAGACAGAGGGTGGTGGTGGATGGAAAATTTTCAGACTGGAGACCAGTTACCAGCGGTGTACCACAGGGATTAGTGCTGGGTCCTCTGCTATTTGTGATTTTTATCAATGACTTGGAGGAGGGGGCTGAAGGGTGGGTCAGTAAATTTGCTGATGACACCAAGATCGGTGGAGTAGTGGATGAGGTGGAGGGCTGTTGTAGGCTGCAAAGAGACATTGATCGGATGCAGAGCTGGGCCAAAAAATGGCAGATGGAGTTTAACCCTGATAAGTGCGAGGTGATTCATTTTGGTAGAAAAAATTTGAATGCGGATTACAGGGTCAACGGCAGGGTTCTGAGGAATGTGGAGGAACAGAGAGATCTTGGGGTTCATGTCCACAGATCTCTGAAGGTTGCCACTCAAGTGGATAGAGCCGTGAAGAAGGCCTATAGTGTGTTAGCGTTTATTAACAGGGGGATTGAGTTTAAGAGCCGCGGGGTTATGCTGCAACTATACATGACCCTGGTGAGACCACATTTGGAGTATTGTGTGCAGTTCTGGTCACCTCACTATAGGAAGGATGTGGAAGCATTGGAAAAGGTGCAAAGGAGATTTACCAGGATGCTGCCTGGTTTGCAGGATAGGTCTTATGAGGAAAGGTTGAGGAGCTAGGACTTTTCTCTTTGGAGGAGGATGAGAGGTGACTTAATTGAGGTGTATAAGATGATGAGGCGGATAGATAAGAGTGGACGTTCAGAGACGATTTCCTCAGGTGGATGTAGCTGTTACAAGGGGGCATAACTATAAGATTCAGGATGGGGATATAGGAGGGATGTCCGAGGTAGGTTCTTTACTCAGAGAGTGGTTAGGGTGTGGAATGGACTGCCTGTTGTGATAGTGGAGTCGGACACTTTAGGAACTTTCAAGCGGTTATTGGATAGGCACATGGAGCACACCAGAATGACAGGGAGTGGGATAGCTTGATCTTGGTTTCGGACAATGCTCGGCACAACATCGAGGGCCGAAGGGCCTGTTCTGTGCTGTACTGTTCTATTCTATTCTATTCAGTAATGTCGCCTCCACACTCAGACAGAAAAGACAGAAAAAGGAGAAGTTTTATAGCACAGAGACCACAGAGAAAATAAATATTGGTTCACTTGAGTTTGAGAGTCCAGAATCAAAGTCCAATGAGATATTCCTTCACGGAAATCAGTGGGTTGAAAACCGATGCTGGATAATTCACTTTTTCAATGTTGTTGACTTCATACGACAAGATAAGGATGCAGAGATTAATCAGTCTTGTCAGTGAAGCTGCAGAATTTCCAGCAGAAGCAGGATAGATTGGGGCCAGGTATTGCATCTGGGCAGAGCTCTTTGTCTGTGAGGCCGCTAATGAGATGATAAACAGCAGACTGAGCTATTTAGTCCAGTACAGCAATACTACTTGTTCACCAAGCCAGAGGCGTAGATCATGTGACTTTACCTCTCCACGATGTCTTCAACAAAGGATGATTATCCAGTGTTTGGAAATTGATTTTGTGTTCCTCGGCTGATAATGTCTCAGCCATTATGGGTTAAGAGGAATGTCTGAGAGGCCATTGTCTGAGCAGATGTTCGTCTCCACTGGTTATCAAATGCAAATGGCCTTTATGTAGTTCTATTTGAAGTTGGGCGATATAGTCAGCAGGTGGTCGATCCTAGCTCCTCAGATCTAATGAAGCGTGAGTTTCCCTGTGAACTAAAATGTTGCTTCTTTTAGACCATAAGACATAGGAGCAGAATTAGGCCACTCGGCCCATCGAGTCTGCTCCGCCATTCAATCATGGCTTATATTTTCTCATCCCCATTCTCCTGCCTTCTCCCCATAACCCCCGATCCCCTTATTAATCAAGAACCGATCTATCTCTGTCTTAAAGACACTCAGTGAATTGGCCTCCACAGCCTTCTGCGGCAAAGAGTTCCACAGATTCACCACCCTCTGGCTGAAGAAATTCCTCCTCATCTCTGTTTTAAAGGATCGTCCCTTAGTCTGAGATGGTGTCCTCTGGTTCTAGTTCTTCCTACACGTGGAAACATCCTCGCCACGTCCACTCTATCCAGGCCTCGGAGTATCTTGTACGTTTCAATAAGACCCCCTCTCATCCTTCTAAACTCCAACGAATACAGACCCAGAGTCCTCAACCGTTCCTCATACCTCATCCTTTTGTTCAAGGATCACCCACAGACAGACCTTCGTTCAAGAGTTACAAATGAGTCAACCATTTTAAGGATCTTTGTTCAATTAAACAAGGCGTATTCTAAAAAAATGTACAGCGTGAGATCTTAGTCCCTCACAATTTACAGAATTAAGATAATCGTTCAGCTATTGACTCTTCTGATAAAAGAAGCTTCAAATAGCACATTCAAAATAACCCATCATAGAACAGTCCAGCACAGTACAAGCCCTTTGTCCCACGATGTTGTGCCGAACACCTCAGCTCTATTAGATACAATTACAGTTGCAGCAATAGCTGTTCCTCAAACCAAAGGCATTATCTATACCTGTGATTTAGCCATATCTCTCAGATTTATTTGGAGAACAATGATGTTTTTTGTTAAAATAATCACTTATCCCCATAATAAGAATGCTTACTTTTCTTGAATAGAATATTTTTTTAGCCTTTTTTTCTTGCTAATGTATTCCGACTGGAAAAGGTGGGAGCTGCAAATGAGGTGTTGAGGTGTCACATGCAATCCTGGAACCTGTAGGCCCCTGGCCTAGACAGTGAGTTCTGGAAGGGTAACTAATTGACAGACGCTCTCTCTAAACCAAGCCAGTTGTAGCACTCCCAACAACCACTCTGACTCAGATGATATTCCTGATATTCATTCTTTCATGGGGTGTGGGCGTCGCCGGCTGGGCCAGCATTTGCTGCCCGTCCCTAATTGCCCTCGAACTGAGTGTCTCGCTCGGCCATTTCAGGGGGGGGGGGGGGGGGGGGCAGTTAAGGGTCACATTGCTGTGGGTCTGGAGTCACGTGCAGGCCAGACTGTGTGAGGGTGACTGATTACCTTCCCATTAGTGAACCAAATGGAGTTTTAGAATAATCAATGATGGTTAGACTGGCTTTGCATTCAGCTTTATTAATTGAAGTAAAATTTCACGAGCTGCCATGGTGGGATTTTGAACCCATGTTCCTCGTATTAATCTGGGCCTCTGGATTATTAGCCGAGTGACATGACCATGATGCTACCATTTCCCCCATCTTTGATCTTTGTGGCTCAGTTACCTACTCACTGCCATAACTAGCGGAGAACTGTACTCCAATTGGCTTCTTGAACTGGTTTAATCATGCTCCTTTGATGCCCCTTTAGAGCTCATTTCCTGACTGATTCCTTGTGCTACAGCTGTAATCAAGTATTCCGAGGGTCACGAGGCCTGACGTTTGTTCCACGTTTGCAGTTTGCTTGCTATTGTTATGTTGCCCTTGGTGATTCAATGGTGGTCAGCATCCTGTCAGGCAGGTCATTTGCCGATGATCCAACTTGAAGCCTGCCTTGTACCTGGTCACGATCCTACGCGGGCAGCCAAATGATCGTATCCGTGGATGGGAAAGCATTTCCTCAGTGCAAACGTGTATTGGAATTACAGCACAGACACAGGTCATTTGTCCCAGCTGGTTTATCACCAGTGCTAATGCTCTGTAAAAGCCTCCTTCAACTGTATTTCATCTCCTTTCAGCATAATTGTCTGTTCCTTTCTCTCTCATGTACCTGTACGGTGGTGCATTGCAGATCACTCAGGAGTCCAGGTTGCTGTGGTAACATGCATGTTGTAGTCTAGAGCTATGGATATTGATGGTAGAGGCTCCAATGTTCGTTCCATCATATGGCTGACCGGAAATCTCCCCCACTGTTACTACCTGCCAGTGGCGTGTGTTGGAAAGATTTCCAGATTAATGAACGGGAATTGAACATTAAGCTTCTTGCTAAGCAGCAGGGGCACTACCCATTGTGCTACAAGACCTCCGATGTACTTTTCTGCATGTCTGCTATTTGCTTGACCGACTCCACATGGGAGCAAGTCTTCATAGCCAATAACCCGGCACTGCTCAGCTCTGGAATACCCTCCCTCCACCTGTCTGTCCTCTCTGCCTTGTGCTCCTCCTTCAAGACACTCCTTAAAATCTTCCTCTTTGCCCAAGCGTTTGGACGCCTGACCTAATATCTCCTAATATTTGTTTGATAATGTTTCTGTAAGGCACCTCGGGATAGGGCAGTTAGCACTGCTGCCCCACAGCACCAGGGACCCGGGTTCAATTCTGGCCTTGGGTGACTGACTGTGTGGAGTTTGCATGTTCTTCCTGTGCCTGTGTGGGTTTCCTCCGGGTGCTCCAGTTTCCTCCCACAGTCCAAAGATGTGCAGGTTAGGTGGATAGGCCACGATAAATTACCCTTAGTGTCAAAGATGTGCAGGTTAGGTGGATTGGCCATGATAAATTACCCTAAGTGTCCAAAGATGTGCAGGTTCAGTGGATTGGCCATGTTAAATTGTCCCTTAGTGTCCAAAGGTGTGCAAAGTAGGTGGGTTGGCCATGATAAATTGTCCCTTAGTGTCCAAAGATGTGCAGGTTAGGTGGATTGGCCATGATAAATTACCCTAAGTGTCCAAAGATGTGCAGGTTCAGTGGATTGGCCATGTTAAATTGTCCCTTAGTGTCCAAAGGTGTGCAAAGTAGGTGGGTTGGCCATGATAAATTGTCCCTTAGTGTCCAAAGATGTGCAGGTTAGGTGGATTGGCCATGTTAAATTGTCCCTTAGTGTCCAAAGATGTGCAGGGTAGATGGATTGGCCATGCTAAATTGCCCCTTAGTGTCCAAAGATGTGCAGGTTAGGTGGATTGGCCATGTTAAATTGTCCCTTAGTGTCCAAAGGTGTGCAGGGTAGATGGATTGGCCATGTTAAATTGTCCCTTAGTGTCCAAAGGTGTGCAAAGTAGGTGGGTTGGCCATGATAAATTGTCCCTTAGTGTCCAAAGATGTGCAGGTTAGGTGGATTGGCCATGTTAAATTGTCCCTTAGTGTCCAAAGATGTGCAGGGTAGATGGATTGGCCATGCTAAATTGCCCCTTAGTGTCCAAAGATGTGCAGGTTAGGTGGATTGGCCATGTTAAATTGTCCCTTAGTGTCCAAAGGTGTGCAGGGTAGATGGATTGGCCATGATCAATTGCCCCTAGGTAGGGTTGTGGAGATAGGGTGGAGGATTGGGCCTAGGTGGGATGCTCTTTCATAGGGTTGGGGCAGACTCGGTGGACCAAATGGCCTCCTTCTGCACTGCAGGGATTCCATGAGTCTATGTTTCATTATGGAGCTACAGAAATGTAGGCTGTTGTTGTTGAAAGTAACAGTTTCAGTCCAAGCTTAGCTGCGAATAATTCCACCCTGTTGTCCCTGGCACACTGAGCATTCCGTCCGTGAGGAATGCTGCTGTCGCTCCATTGTGCTCCACTTCACTCGCCTCAGCTCAGCATGTCAGGTTTTATTTTCAAACACAAAGCCTGGTTAGTTTCTTCTTTAAGGCCGTCCTCTTGGCTTGAAGGTAGAATTGAATATCAGTCAATCATTAGTGAATGTGTTCAGAAAATGACCAGCTGGCTGCGGACTCTTACTTTGCAAATGTCTTCCGTTTCCCACTTGACTTAGATCCCATTTGTCTGCTGCTATCCAGTGTGGAGTGCCCTGATCCCACCCCCTTGTGTTCAGTATGATAGCGTTAAAGTTTCCTCTGCCTGCCTCAAACAAAATAGGTTTGCGCAGACTCAAACAAAACAAAGAACAAAGAAATGTACAGCACAGGAACAGGCCCTTCGGCCCTCCAAGCCCGTGCCGACCATACTGCCCGACTAAACTACAATCTTCTACACTTCCTGGGTCCGTATCCTTCTATTCCCATCCTATTCATATATTTGTCAAGATGCCCCTTAAATGTCCCTATCGTCCCTGCCTCCACTACCTCCTCCGGTAGTGAGTTCCAGGCACCCACTACCCTCTGCGTAAAAAACTTGCCTCGTACATCTACTCTAAACTTTGCCCCTCTCACCTTAAACCTATGCCCCCTAGTAATTGACCCCTCTACCCTGGGGAAAAGCCTCTGACTATCCACTCTGTCTATGCCCCTCATAATTTTGTATACCTCTATCAGGTCGCCCCTCAACCTCCTTCGTTCCAGTGAGAACAAACCGAGTTTATTCAATCGCTCCTCATAGCTTATGCCCTCCATACCAGGCAACATTCTGGTAAATCTCTTCTGCACCCTCTCTAAAGCCTCCACATCCTTCTGGTAGTGTGGCGACCAGAATTGAACACTATACTCCAAGTGTGGCCTAACTAAGGTTCTATACAGCTGCAACATGACTTGCCAATTCTTATACTCAATGCCCCGGCCAATGAAGGCAAGCATGCCGTATGCCTTCTTGACTACCTTCTCCACCTGTGTAGCCCCTTTCAGTGATCTGTGGACCTGTACTCCTAGATCTCTTTGACTTTCAATACTCTTGAGGGTTCTACCATTCACTGTATATTCCCTACCTGCATTAGCCCTTCCAAAATGCATTACCTCACATTTGTCCAGGTTAAACTCCATCTGCCATCTCTCCGCCCAAGTCTCCAGACAATCTAAATCCTGCTGTATCCTCAGACAGTCCTCATCGCTATCCGCAATTCCACCAACCTTTGTGTCGTCTGCAAACTTACTAATCAGACCAGTTACATTTTCCTCCAAATCATTTATATATACTACAAAGAGCAAAGGTCCCAGCACTGATCCCTGTGGAACACCACTGGTCACAGCCCTCCAATTAGAAAAGCATCCCTCCATTGCTACCCTCTGCCTTCTATGGCCTAGCCAGTTCTGTATCCACCTTGCCAGTTCACCCCTGATCCCGTGTGACTTCACCTTTTGTACTAGTCTACCATGAGGGACCTTGTCAGTCCGGTTGCCTGATAGGATTTGGACCTTTGGCACTGGTTGGCCATCTGTGTGGGGCTGGATTCTCCGATCCTGCGGCTGTGTCCACAGGATCCGTCTGGTCTTACGACCGGAAAGTTGGCGCCGTCCCTGCACCGACCATCCCGTCCGGTGGGGGGGCCAGCAGCCACGCAGCGTAAAGCCCCCGGTTTTAGCTGCCGATACGGCCAGAGAATGGCCGGGTCAGTGGCCGCGCATGCGCACGGTGGCGGCCGCGCGTGGACCCGGCCTGCCCCTGCCAAAGCCCCCCCCTCCCGCCAGCGGAACAGCTCCCCCCGCGACTCAGTCCACAGCCGCCACGCAAGGTCACCGAACGGTGTGAGCACACGCACCACGCCGTCGGGGACTCAGCCCATCGGGGTGGAGCATCTGGGGAGGTGCCTCAGGTGTTGTCCTGAGGCTGTCCATACAGCCTGCGGCGTACGCCCCGAGTACGCCGTTTTTGAGGGGGGGGGAGCATCCCCCCCCTACCCATTTGGGGTGCAAACTGCTTGAGATTCCACCCACAATAGTCACCCTGAATCTTCAAGCTTTGCCACACCACTAGCAGGCTCCGGATCCTTCCCCCCCCTTTCTGGAATGAACAGGTCACGACTCGGTTTAACGGGATGCAACAGGAATAACCGCTGACCACAACTGGAAACGAGTTTGCACCTCCATTTGTCCAGTTGATTTTAACGGGGCCCAAAGGAATCTAACTGGAACCCACTGAGTGTTAACTGCAAGAAATGGATCCAACTGGAATAACTTGGAAATCATGACATCACCGACGAATTTGGTCACCAACGATGACGCCAGCTGGTCACTGTGACGACACCAGCTGGTCACTGATGACGACACCAGCTGGTCACTGATGACAACACCAGCTGGTCACTGATGACGACACCAGCTGGTCACTGACGACAACACCAGCTGGTCATCGACAACGAGACCAGCTGGTCACCGAGTGCAGATAGTTACAGAGTGTGAGCTTGTAAATTTGGTCAGTAAGGGAATTTTTAAAGTTAATCTCCTTCTAAAATCGAGTCTAGTTTGCATTTAGAATTTTACTACAATTCACTGTTAAAGTTAAGTTTCTTTCAGTCTTCGGCAGGGATAAGCATGGTCCCTACAGGAGAGGCAGTTGCGGTTCGGTTGTTAATTAGGCAGCTAGTTTGAACCAGATTCTCGAGCCAGCAGTGCTGACACATCTCTCGAGGTCCCAATTTTCCTTCCCTCACCACCACCAGGCCCTGTTCTCTCCCCGACCCCAAAGCCTCGACCTCATCTTCCATCAGTGAGGCATCCACCCTTCTCCCTCCCTACCCCTCACCACCACTTGACTTCCTCCCTGGAATTGTCAGCCCCCTCTTTTACCTCCCTTATCGTTCTCCCCTTCAATTGCTCCTGAGACAACCCCCCCCCCCCAACTTTCTAGGCATACCCTGCCTCCAGTTGTGAGCACCCTTTGTTCTCCCCTTCCTCAACCTGTTTACCCTTCCTATCACCCCTCTCCCTGCTCCCCACCCCCCTTCCATTCTCCCTTCGTTCTTGGTGCAGACTTGGCTGTTGTGGCTGTCACTGACTGTCTCTCTTCTCAGTGGAAAGTCCAGCTGTCAATGAAGGTTGGGAACCAATTGCTGACCTCACCAACACCTTGTGGAATTGTGTTGGGGGTGAGGGATGGGGGGAGTCCAAAATGGTGGCATCCTAACAGATTAGCTCCCTGTTGGTCGGGTCAGCAGAACTTCTGCCCAAATACTTTTGCAGTTCTTCTGGCTTTTGTGGGATCTTCTCCTTGCCTGGCAAACATCATGGGGCAGCAACTCACCTCGGGAAGTAGCCAGCTATACACCCAGTGCCTAATATTCAGTTCCAGTGCCGTCTGTAGAATTCAATATTGTGAATCATTTGGCTCAAAATACACTCTTTAGTGTTAAGACAAACAAGACCAGCTCCAACAGGAGGTAAGTGACTCAAACTCACAATCTATATTAGGGAGATCACCTGTCTGTTTATTCAAAGTACGAAGTCTTACAACACCAGGTTAAAGTCCAACAGGTTTGTTTCGATGTCACTAGCTTTCGGAGCGCTGCTCCTTCCTCAGGTGAATGAAGAGGTCTGTTCCAGAAACACATATATAGACAAATTCAAAGATGCCAAACAATGCTAGGAATGCGACCATTGGCAGGTGATTAAATCCTTACAGATCCAGAGATGGGGTAACCCCAGGTTAAAGAGTTGTGAATTGTATCAAGCCAGGACAGTTGGTAGGATTTCGCAGGCCAGATGGTGGGGGATGAATGTAATGCGACATGAATCCTAGGTCCCGGTTGAGGCCGCACTCATGTGTGCGGAACTTGGCTATAAGTTTCTGCTCGGCGATTCTGCGTTGTCGCGGGTCCTGAAGGCCGCCTTGGAGAACGCTTACCCGGAGATCAGAGGCTGAATGCCCTTGACTGCTGAAGTGTTCCCCGACTGGAAGGGAACATTCCTGCCTGGTGATTGTTGCGCGATGTCCGTTCATTCGTTGTCGCAGCGTCTGCATGGTCTCGCCAATGTACCACGCTTCGGGACATCCTTTCCTGCAGCGTATGAGGTAGACAACGTTGGCCGAGTCGCACGAGTATGTACCGTGTACCTGGTGGGTGGTGTTCTCACGTGTAATAGTGGTATCCATGTCGATGATCTGGCACGTCTTGCAGAGATTGCCATGATAACGGAATTTTTGTCATTGTTCAATGATTCCGAGAGACCTCTTCTTCAGGGATTGACACAGAGCCCAGGCAGGAGTGAGATCTGTGTGGTGCGCCTTTTTCCCTCTGGTGGATGCATTTGTCTGGCTTGCCTCGCCCCATTGTCAAAGGATTGGAAGAGAACATCTTTCAAAATTGCGGGGGGGGTTGGTAAACCACTGTAGTATATAATATGTGTATTGTGGTAAACGGCTACTGTATTACATGTAATGTGGTAAACCACTGCCCGATGGCTCCACCTCCCCTCGGGCCCGGTATAAAGGTGGCTGGTCTCCGCCTCTGACCCAGTTCGGCTTTCTGTTTAGTTTATTAAAGCCACAGTTACGTTCACTCCTCGTTTTGTGTTCATTGATGGCAGTTCAGGGGGGGGGACAGGGGGGGGCAGGGGGCGGTAGCAAAACAATAGGCAAACTGGGAAACCAAATTTGAAGTGTCGCGGTGATTTGTCCCTTTTTGAAGGCGAAAACCTCCTTCATCATTTTTAGTCGGTTCGTGTTCGATTTGAAACGCTTTTAAAAAGATAAATTGGTGGGTGCAGCTTCCCCACCACCCCCCCTCCCCACCCCACCCACAACCCACACCCACTCACTCAGTGCGTATCAACGCTATAAGATGCTAAGAGACATCTCCCTGTGCACAAAGAGTGCTTGCAAACTCTTGTCGGTGTATGGCGTCCCATGAGCCTTTGAACCCTGCGGCTGGACCTCTGACCCCAATAGGATGTACTGGAATGGCTGAAGGTTGGAGGCGGAGACTGTTTCCTCTATCCGAGAAGTTGCTATATTGCCATGGATTCCATCAAGGTAGGAGTGATACGAGATAAACGTACTGGAAGAATTGGAAATGCACCATTTTTGAATTCTAATGTGTGTTGTATTGACTTTTTTTTTGTAATAAATAGCAGTACCCGAGCTGTAAGTATATGAAATATTGCTTCGCGTTCAGGTACGGTGTGTGCACCAGAGATTGATTGTGAACAAATGTTGAACCACAATACATTCTTGTTTTTCAATTACATTAATATACAACTGGGCGTCTGGCGGTGTTCCTGGATTAACCTGATCTGGCTGACATCTGACATTCCCTTTTAACCTTGCAATGGTGGTGGCTGGACGATGTATAAAGATGTGTTTTCCTCGCCAACTCCAGAGTCTTGATGTAAAGTGGACATTAGCTCCAATATCAGTTAATTACAGCAAAACCTACAGAGATCAAATACATCACACATTTTAATTGTGTTATATCGATTTGTGCAGAGTGGAACGAGTTGATGCAATATTTGTCACGGACATGGATATGTAAAATTGGTGTGTTAACAGGAACATGGGGCGTCATTCTCCGCCGGCAGGAGTCTCCGTTCTGCCGGCACCGGGGGGTTTCCCGACGGCGTGGGGCTGCCCCACAATGGGAAACCCCATTGACCGGCCGGTGTTACGGAGACTCCCGCCGGCCGGTCGACGCAGAAATGTGGCGGAGCGGGTAGGAGAATTTCGCCCCTGATTCCAAAACCAACAGGAAATGTCCCACAGCATCTCGCACCTGTTCAATTTTTCAAGTTATAGATTAAATAATCACCTTCTTTCATAGAATCATAAAATTTACAGTGCAGAAGGAGGCCTTTCAGCCCATCATGTCTGCACCGGCCCTTGGAAAGAGCACCCTCCACCCTATCCCCGTAATCCAGTAACCCCACCTAACCTTTTTGGACACTATGGTCAATTTAGCGTGGCCAATCCACCTAACCTGCACATTTTTGGACTGTGGGAGGAAACCGGAGCACCCGGAGGAAACCCACGCACACACGGTGAGAACGTGCAGACTCCGCACAGACAGTGACCCAATCCGGGAATCGAACCTGGGACCCTGGAGCTGTGAAGCAACTGTGCTAACCACTGTGCTGCTGTGCTTTCCCTTCTCTTATCTCAGAATTGTTCCAGCACAGGAGACCATTCTTCCTGTTGTGGCTGTCCCAGCTCTCTGCAAGACCAACTCACCTCGTCCCACTCCCCCCGTCCTTACCCAGTACACAAAACATTTTTTCCCTTTGGAGTATGATCCCATTCCATTTTGAAGGCTATGCTTAAAACTGCCTCCATTACCCGGTCAGGCAGGGGAATCCAGATCCTAACCACTTGCTTCTCAAAGATTTTTCCTTGTGTTTCCCAATCACCTTAACTCTACGTCCTCCAGTTCTTGATCCATCCGCCAATGGGAATAGTTCCTCCCTATTCCAGGAGGAAAAGACCAGTTCAGACCAATATTCTTATTTCCCCGTTTTACTGGTGTTCATTTTAAAGTATACAAGACCAGTTCAGACCAGTATTCTTATTTCCCCGTGTTACTGGTGTCCCATTTTAAAGTATACAAGACCAGTTCAGACCAGTATTCTTATTTCCCTGTTTTACTGGTGTCTCATTTTAAAGTATACAAGACCAGTTCAGACCAGTATTCTTATTTCCCCGTTTTACTGGTGTTAATTTTTAAGTATACAAGACCAGTTCGGACCAGTATTCTTATTTCCCCGTGTTACTGGTGTCCCATTTTAAAGTATACAAGACCAGTTAAGACCAGAATTCATATTTCCCTGTGTTACTGGTGTACCATTTTAAAGTATACAAGACCAGTTCAGACCAGGATTCTTATTTCCCTGTTTTACCAGTGTCCCATTTTAAAGTATACAAGACCAGTTCAGACCAGTATTCTTATTTCCCTGTTTTACTGGTGTCCCATTTTAAAGTATACAAGACCAGTTCAGACCAGTATTCTTATTTCCCCGTGTTACTGGTGTCCCATTTTAAAGTATACAAGACCAGTTCAGACCAGTATTCTTATTTCCCTGTGTTACTGGTGTCCCATTTTAAAGTACACAAGACCAGTTCAGACCAGTATTCTTATTTCCCTGTTTTACTGGTGTCCCATTTTAAAGTATACAAGACCAGTTCAGACCAGTATTCTTATTTCCCCTTGTTACTGGTGTCCCATTTTAAAGTATACAAGACCAGTTCAGACCAGTATTCTTATTTCCCCGTGTTACTGGTGTCCCATTTTAAAGTATACAAGACCAGTTCAGACCAGTATTCTTATTTCCCTGTGTTACTGGTGTCCCATTTTAAAGTATACAAGACCAGTTCAGACCAGTATTCTTATTTCCCTGTTTTACTGGTGTCCCATTTTAAAGTATACAAGACCAGTTCAGACCAGTATTCTTATTTCCCTGTTTTACTGGTGTCCCATTTTAAAGTATACAAGACCAGTTCAGACCAGTATTCTTATTTCCCCGTTTTACTGGTGTTAATTTTTAAGTATACAAGACCAGTTCAGACCAGTATTCTTATTTCCCCGTGTTACTGGTGTCCCATTTTAAAGTACACAAGACCAGTTCAGACCAGTATTCTTATTTCCCTGTTTTACTGGTGTCCCATTTTAAAGTATACAAGACCAGTTCAGACCAGTATTCTTATTTCCCTGTTTTACTGGTGTCCCATTTTAAAGTACACAAGACCAGTTCAGACCAGTATTCTTATTTCCCTGTTTTACTGGTGTCCCATTTTAAAGTATACAAGACCAGTTCAGACCAGTATTCTTATTTCCCAGTTTTACTGGTGTCCCATTTTAAAGTATACAAGACCAGTTCAGACCAGTATTCTTATTTCCCTGTTTTACTGGTGTCCCATTTTAAAGTATACAAGACCAGTTCAGACCAGTATTCTTATTTCCCTGTGTTACTGGTGTCCCATTTTAAAGTATACAAGACCAGTTCAGACCAGTGTTCTTATTTCCCTGTGTTACTGGTGTCCCATTTTAAAGTATACAAGACCAGTTCAGACCAGTGTTCTTATTTCCCAGTTTTACTGGTGTCCCATTTTAAAGTATACAAGACCAGTTCAGACCAGAATTCTTATTTCCCAGTTTTACTGGTGTCCCATTTTAAAGTATACAAGACCAGTATTCATGGACGAAATTCTCCGTTATCGGCGCAAAAAAACGGCGCAAATCCGACTTGCGTCATGTCGGAAAAATGGGTCGATAGTCTCCGGCCCGAAATGGGCTAGCAGCGACGTAACGGGATCCGCGCTTGCGCAGTGGTTCACGCCGTGCAGCGTCGTACGCGCTGCACGGCGTGACGGCTCATAAGGCCGCGCTGCTCCCCCCCACCCGACCAGAACACCCGACCGCAACACCCAACTGGATGGCTGGCCGTCGCTCAGCCCCGAGGTTCGAATCACGCGATGTGGAGGCGATCCTGGACGCGGTGGAGCAGAGGAGGGACGCCCTGTATCCCGGGCACGGCCGCAGAGTTGCCCCACGCCACAGCCGGCGTCTGTGGCAGAGGCCGTCACCGCTGTGGCCCTGACACCACGGACAGGCACCCAGTGCCACAAGAAGGTGAACGACCTCGTCAGAGCAGGCAGGGTGAGCCTCCCCATATCCCCCCCTCCCCATATCCCCCCTCCCCCATATCCCCCATATCCCCCCTCCCCCATATCCCCCCCTCCCCCATATCCCCCCTCCCCCATATCCACCATATCCCCCCCTCCCCCATATCCCCCCCATATCCCCCCTCCCCATATCCCCCCCTCCCCCATATCCCCCCTCCCCCATATCCCCCCTCCCCCATATCCCCCCTCCCCCATATCCCCCCTCCCCCATATCCCCCATATCCCCCCTCCCCCATATCCCCCATATCCCCCCTCCCCCATATCCCCCATATCCCCCCTCCCCTATATCCCCCCTCCCCCATATCCCCCCTGCCCCATATCCCCCTCTCCCCCATATCCCCCCTCCCCCATATCCCCTCTCCCCCATATCCCCCCTCCCCCATATCCCCCCTCTACCATATCCCCCCTCCCCCATACCCCCCATATCCCCCCTCCCCCATATCCCCCATATCCCCCCTCCCCCATATCCCCCCTCCCCATATCCCCCCTCCCCCAGATCCCCCCTCCCCATATCCCCCCTTCCCCATATCCCCATATCCCCCCTCCCCCTTATCCCCCCTCCCCCATATCCCCATATCCCCCCTCCCCCTTATCCCCCCTCCCCCATATCCCCATATCCCCCCCTCCCCCATATCCCCCCTCCCCATATCCCCCATATCCCCCCTCCCCCATACCCCCCCCTCCCCCATATCCCCCCTCCCCCATATCCCCAAGTGAATCCAGCCCTAACCTTAACCTCTGCAATGCACGCGCAACCGATGGCGTGCATTCATATACCTGCCTAACACACACACGCGCGCACAACAATAGGGAGCATGTGAGGACTGGAGGAGGGCCCGCTGATGAGAGGCCACTGACCGTATACGAGGAAGGGGCCCTGGAACTGTCTGGCGGACCTGAGGACCGGGAGGTTGCTGATGCAGAGGTCGGGGGCGTACTAGCGAGTGAGCCACCGACAGCCCGTCCCCATATCCCCCCTCCCCTATATCCCCCTCCCCCGTATCACCTGATCACTGCCTGATGTCTAACCATGCATGCTTCATTGTGTATCGCAGGACCAAACGTCCAGGCACCCATCCCCGCAGATGCAGACCGCCCGCAGGATGCCCCTCGGAGACCACAGGAGACGGAGAGACTCGCACCCTCCAGCATGCGACGCCCGCAGGATGCCCCTCGGAGACCACAGGAGACGGAGAGACCCGCACCCTCCAGCATGCGACGCCCGCAGGATGCCCCTCGGAGACCACAGGAGACGGAGAGACCCGCACCCTCCAGCATGCGACGCCCGCAGGATGCCCCTCGGAGACCACGGGAGACGGAGAGACCCGCACCCTCCAGCATGCGACGCCCGCAGGATGCCCCTCGGAGACCACGGGAGACGGAGAGACCCGGACCCTCCAGCATGCGACGCCCGCAGGTTGCCCCTCGCACACCACGGGAGACGGAGAGACCTGGAGCAACAGGGAGACGACACCCCCGTCACGTGCGGGAGCGACCAGCCAGGTCAGCCACAGGCCCCCCGTCACATCCGAGCCAGGACACCACTACCCAGGACACCACTACCCAGGACACCACTACCCAGGACACCACTACCCAGGACACCCCTACCCGGGACAGCACTACCCAGGACACCCCTACCCGGGACAGCACTACCCGGGACAGCACTACCCAGGAAGACGAAATACCGGACAGTGACTCAGAGTGGATGGGTGGAGACGAACCCCCACCCCAAAGTGCCATGGACTCAGAGTGGGACGAAGAGCACGACACAACGCCACTGCTGTCACCAACACCCTCCACCATCGCAGAAACACTCACCACGGTTGGGCACTTTAGTGATGAGGCGTCTGGTACACTCACTGGTGCGCACAACACAGCCGTCCCGGTGCAGCAGGTGGAGGTAGGAGCAGCAGAGGGACCGGGCGGTCGGAGGGCAGCCCAGCCCAAGCGAACATCTGCCGCCCAGATGGATCCCGGGTTCCTGCAGTTACCACACCCACACATAGATCCGATGGAACCACCGACCCGGAGACGAGCGAAGAGGGTGACGGGCGGCTTGCGGCGGCTGCGGTCGCAGGTGGAGGAGTCCACCCGCGTCCAGGAGCTGGGAGTGGTGCCGGTCATGCGTGCCACCCAGGCTGACACCGCACGGGTGGCATCCGCGGTGGAGGCAATGGGTGCGACGGTGTCAGACATGGGGAACGGTTTGCAAGGCCTGGGGCCTTCCGTGCAGGCGGCGTCTGTGGCCCAGGAAATGGCTGCCCTCTCATAGGAGGCCATGAGCCAGTGCCAGCGCCAGATGGCAGAGGCGCTCAACGCCATAGCCCAGTCTCTGCAGGCCATGGCCCAGTCTCAGCAGGCCATGGCCCAGTCTCTGCAGGCCATCGCTGAGGGCATCGGCGCCAGTGGCCATGTGCGAGCCGGCGTCGCACTGTCACAGACAGGGTTTGCCAACCCCCTGGGCTCCATGGCTGCAAACCTGCAGACCCCTGTCGATACCAGCACGGGCCTCCAGGACTGGCAGCGCCAGATGTCGGGGGGGCGTCGGATGGCCAGTCCGTTCGCATCCCCCACCCATGTAGAGGCCTGGGGGCCATCGGGCACCCCGAGGGAGGAGGAGGTGGTGTGGTCCGTCCCGGCTCCCTCTGTAGGGGAGGTCCCGGTACACCGCGACACCTCGGACTCCCCCCCCTTCCGTCCCAGGTGCATCGGGTGGGCAACGGGCAGGACAGGCTGGCAGCTCGCCATCCCAGTCGCCCGGGCCGCAGCCTGGCCCATCTAGGCCAGGACGTCCCAGTAAACGGCCGCCAAAGGGATCCAGTGTCAGAGGGCAGGAATCACAGGAGTCCACCTCCAGTTCTGCTGTACCGTCTGGGGAACCACGTAGACGTAGTCAAAGGGCCCGTAAGGCCAAACAATTAGACACTGAGTAAGTTGGCACGGGTGCAGGGCACAGATGAGTTTTAGGGGCTAGGGCACGTGCATGAACTCCTTTGGTTATTAAAGTCAATGTTACACCTACCGAAGCTGCCTTTGTGCTCTGTCCAAAGTGTGCCGGGGTGTCATGTACGTTGAGCGCAAGTGTGTGTGTGAGGGGTGGTCTTACCTCAGCCCCAGGTGAGTCTGCCCCCTTCCCCCTGGGCCGCCATCAACATCCCCAGGGCAGAGGACGGGACCGTGCGCTGCAGTATCACAGCCGCATGCAGGGATGGTCCGGGTGGATGGTGGTACTGTGGCCATGGGTCAGACATAGTCCAACGATGTAGAGCCAGGAGCTCATCGCAGGGCGGGTTGTCATCATCCTCCATGGCCTGCGATAGACACGCGTCCACCCGCAACTGTGTGAGCCCGGCCCGTTGTGCCGCAGGTGGATCGGCAATGCGGGGGGGGGGGGGTGGTGTGCATGCGGGTGGGGTGGGTGGGGTTGGGGAGGGGGGTGAGGGTGCTGGGTGGGTGGGGGGTGTGGGTGGTCGGCTGTTGCCATGGTGTGCGGTCTGTGGCCATACAACCCGATTCCCACGCCCATCTAGTCAGTGAAGCGGGCGTCTATCAGTCTGTCCCGTGCCCGCTGGGCCAGCCGGTAACGGTGGACAGCCACCCGCCTGTGTCTACCCCGTCTGCCCTGACCATTGCCCCCATCCCCCTCATCTGGGGAGGACTGGGCCTCTTCCTGCTGCTCCTCCACTCCGCCCTCCTCTGCCTGCGGCACATCGCCCCTCTGCTGGGCTATGTTGTGCAGGACGCAGCACACCACAATGATGCGGCCGACCCTATCTGACCGATACTGGAGGGCGCCCCCAGAGAGGTCCAGGCACCTGAAACGCATCTTCAGCACACCAAAGCACCTCTCGATCACTCCCCTTGTCGCTACATGGGCATCATTGTAGCG